>NC_034413.1:1665889-1705889 GCF_002078875.1 Numida meleagris | reverse complement strand
ACCCTCTCATTAATAATGGAGAGAGAATTTATTTTTTAGCGCAATGTTAATCACCCTCTCTTCCACTTACACAGGCAGGGCAGCGCTGCATGGGTGCGCTGGGAGCATCCCATGTGCCCTGTGCCCCTGAGGAACACAGGCAGGGCTGGGGCTGCCCTCCCTCCCTACACAAGGGCAGTCACGCTTGGCTGCGATGCAAGGAACAACAGAAAAAAAGCCAACAGTGGAAATTGTTAAGTCTGATAGGAGTTGGACTCGATGATCCTCGTGGGTCCCTTCCAACTCAGGATATTCTGTGACTCTCTGATTCTAAGCATGCAGAAACGCTACAGCTGCGCAGGTAAGGGGGCACTGGGCACGTAAACGTGCACGTGTTTTCACTCGGCACAAAATGATCATTTCCCAGTGCATTAAATACGCATCTAGCAGGCTGGACCTCGTTTCAGAGATGACAAACAGTCATATTTTCACTCGGTATTCGAGAATTACTAGACGTTTTCCATGTCCCTAATACTGGTGAAGTGTCCCAGGCACGCACCTGGAGCACAAGAACCAAACGGAAAAGGGCTTTCCACCCAGCTCACCAGGCTCACCGTGCATCATGCTGACGTGTTAGGCAACCACTACCATATAATGGAAAAAAAATAAAAATGCATTCAGCACGGAGTAGGACCTCAATAACATACTTAAAAAAAAAAATCAGCATCCTCGTTACATATCAAGATAGTCTCTGCAAGAGCAAGCTGCTGGCTTCACGAGGCATTTTCGATGGAAATGAGTGCTGGAGAAGGAAGCTGTGGGAGTCTGTCAAGCACGCAGTAAACTCAGGTTTGAAGCGTGGCATTTCCTGATGCAGATCCTTAATTACGACAACAGAATAGCGAGTGTGGAGGAGGAACTTTTACAGCATATTAAAGAAAGGAGTGATACGCGGTACAGCTGTCTGGATTTCCTTGAAAATATGAAGCAGTATCATTTATTAATTATACTGAGGTAAAGGGGAAGAAATTTAAATATAGAAGTAGTACCTGAAGCTGGTAATTGGCTGGAGTGCTATCACCACCCTTACTCGGCTGCCGTAGAAATTACCAACAAAATATATTCTGCTTCATTTCCCATGACACTAAACACTTGGAATATGGTTCCACGTCTCAACATTATTAAAAGATGAAGTGACATTATGAGAAAAATTCACACAGATCTCCTCTCTTTGCGAGTAGACGATGCTACCTGTGGTCCCTTACATGGGAAGGCTTCCCACTTTAACACCTGCCCACCTGGAGGACCCGATGCCCAAACTGACTTCCCATTATGCTCTTGGCCCAGGGCTGATTACCAAGACAAGGAATCAGAATCTATACAGACAATACTGTACAATAGCACCTGGGTTTTGGCCAATACAATGAACTCCTGAACTTCAAAGCTGTGAGCAAATATTTACAACAAAGCAAAATGCTGTAAACCTGATCCGGCACTGCACAATTTAGAGCAGCTTAGAAATAACCCTTGATTAAATCTGATGGTTGCTCGTGAAGGGTACACACATACACAAGTGCTCAGGAACAGCAATTCTTGGCTCTAAGGAAAGCAAGGAAGAGCGGGGAAACTCCTCCCCTAAAACCTCACCTGGCAATGCATGCCTGGAGCTACACTGAGCTGGAAGAGCTCCGGAGCTGGGGACTGATGGTGCCAACAAGAGCTCTTCTGTCACCGTACGTGGACCACTGAACAGACCTTGACATCCCCGCTGAGGAGGAAACAGTCGAGTGATGAGACATGGCATTGCTCTCCAGCAAAAATGGCCTTGATTGGTCATAGCTGGCTAGCAGCTGCTGCTACTAAATTATGACGTCTTTTTGAGTAGAAGATTTGAGTTATTGGTCCAACATCTTTCTCTAGCTGAATACGTAACACCGACATTCATTCCAATAGGTAAAATGTAGGTTTTAAGTATCTGTAACTTAACTATCCAAACAAAGCAAGTTCTAGGCTAATTACCCCAGCCTTACAGCACTGCTGATTTCAGACACTCTAAAAAGACATGCTAAATTTTCCACCTAGTCCCACCCAAAAGGTCCAGTAAGGCTGCCTGTATTGGATGAGCACAAAAGGAGGTGAGTTACCTCATACCAGGAGGAGCTCACTCTTGAAGGCTTTTTGAAAGAGCAATACCTATTTCTGTTTTACAATTCATAGTGATTGAGTGCATTTCAGTGTCTGCATGACTTACTAATTTTTCTTGCAAACATGGACTGGATATTTGCAAAATGATCCTTAAAGAAGAACCATGCAAGGCAGCATAGGAAACGTGCTGCAGAGTGGTTGTTAAAGATAAATTCCTTAGAAGTTTGACTTGGCATCCTTCAATTACTGGTCTAATTATTCTTCTATTATTTAGGCAGCGAGCCAAAGGTTTCCTGGGTGCATAGGAAGTTAATAGGGGAGATGAAGCAAGATTGCGAGGCCAAGTCAGCATATGTTCATTAAAGACTGATTTCTTCAGCATTAAACTTACACACTGCTCCAACAACGTGTTACTGTGCCTACGTACTTAATGACTAAAAATATGCAAGAATAATTATTTACAGTATTTCCTGACCCAGTTTTTTTCAGTCATCTGTTCAGAGCTGTATCTATTTAAGAAGTATGGAGGAATTCGTTGGGAAATCTACAGAATAAAAAAAGAAGTGATGTCTCCTGTTCACTGCTAGAAGGAAATTAAGGAGTTTTCAAAAGCTTGCCAGTAATCCCCACTGCTTTCTGGTGTTCAACACTGGATATATATAATTACATATGAAAAAAATTACATCCGAAGAAAGTTATTTAAGTTGCAAAGCCAAGTACTTGAAAGTTAAGAAATGCCATTTTTACAATTGCCCATGCAATCCCGATTCTTCCCACTTATGTATCCAACTCCGAATATTAAAAGAGAGGCAATGGGAAAATATTACGTGATTATGTAGTTAAAGATTGTATCGTAATGCATGCGCTCATGGGAGCAGAAATAAGGTTGCAGACATGTGTAACTGTAAATCTGGCATTCCTTAACATACAGACCTTGCCCATACAAACTAAATAACTTCCTTTTAGCATAATTTTTTATGTCATTTCCTGTTTTATTTAGTTTCTAAGGAAAATATATAGAACAAGCCACCTTCTGCACAGCTATCTGAAAAATTAATTTCTCGAGCCAGGTCTTGCTCTGGGCGTTTCTCTGCCCGCTCTCACACTTACCTTCTTTCTTTGTAGGAGGTGGAAATCCCCCCGAGCTGGCACCTGGGGGTTTGAGCTTTTTGGGGCAGGGTTAACAGCTGGGTTTGGGTGATGCTGCCTTGTCTGGGACAACGCTCTTCCTCATGACTTACCAATGTCCTTCTCCAGGCAACGGAGGTCACCTTCTTCAGCATTCTAGCTAAAATCACCTGTTAATTAGGAGTGAGCTAGGGGAAACAATGCTTTTTTAAAAAGAATTTATAGCTCTGTTAAACCTGAAGGGTTTTTCATGGGATCCAGAAAAGGCATTTCCCCAGCCCAAAGGCTTTCTCCCTGCCAAATTTCAGGAGTCTGGTGCAAACCGTGCAACTGCTGGAGCTTACCCAAAATTAAAGCAAGCCCCAGGAGTCTCCTCCGCTCCGTGCAAAGGGCTGGGCAGCCAAGCAGCTCCTGCCAAGACACCACAGGGGGATTACAAGGGCTCCCCTAGGCTTGCTGAAGCCAGAAGAGCCAGCCATTGGGAATAAATGGAGAAGACGCAGGGTCTCTTCTGAATTTTTGGCACCAGGAGGTGCCCTGTGCCCTCCTGAAGCAGTCCTCAGGGCACGGGTCCAATCCAGCCTGCAGCTGGGCAGCACAGCAGGGATGAGATGCTGAAGGATGAGTGAGGGAAAAAAGTCAGCTGTGGATATTAGAAACTAACCCAAATCCTTCCTGCCAAATGTGCAAACATTTAATAAGTTCATTGAAGCTCATTTCACAATTAAAAAAAAGTTTTAAAAAGTGTTCATTAATGCATGTTGCAGTGGGGGGAAAACAAACAATACTAATCTCACCCACCCCACCCTAAATACAGAGAGAACCTGAGGTGTATTCACCATGAAATGTAAAAATTGCTATTCATAAAAGTAAGCTTAACTAAAGCATAATCTCATACCTCACTGGCAAACAACTTCCAGAATTCTTTTCCATTACAATTTAGGAGTGAAAAAAGGTAGCCAAACCTCCAGTACATCTTACAGCACATTAGGAATATATCCAACCTCAAAGAATTTTTATTAACCTCTTGCTGCTCCCAAATTCAGAAGAATTCCCCCAAGTTCAGGGTTTGAAGCTCGACATCACACGCTGCCAGACATCTCAGGGTAGCTAAGCACTGCACTCAGTGCTGCTCTGCCTCCAGGGCCGTCTTGAGGGATGTGTATCACACGATGGGAGCTGTAATGGGGAGCACACCAACACACATCGCTTGCTTTTTTTCCCCCCCCCATACAGTGTGCTGATGTAGAAGCAAAGCCTTGGGTCCTGTATCTCTGCTTCAGTCAGCAGGGAGCTGTAACCATGAATTTCCCCCCAAACTTTATTCAACACATCTACTGACAAGCAGCAGCTTTCCATGCTATGCACTGTCCAGAGGAACCGCCCCTACCAGCTGGTCCACAACTCCTCCTGAAGTCAGGAACCCTCTCCCTGAGATGGAAAGTGACCTTTCCAAGCGTTATTTCACACGCTTCAGCCCAACTGCTTTCCTGCAGATTGCCCTGCTTTCAACCAGGGCTGTGTAGAATCGATGTGGGTTATTGAGCAGGATGTAGCCAATGGGGCTCGGGGCCTCTGCCCAACCCCTGGAGCAATCCTCACTGCCCGGGTGGAATGAAAGGCTGATCATCACTGCTGGAGGGCCTCGCTCGGACTGGGTCTCATCAAGTGTGTTCAAGAAGTTAACGGGAAGTGAATACAAGTGTACGCACAATCCAGAAGCCTGGAAGAAACAAAAAAAATGACTGCATCACATTAACTAGAAGCTGCTGTAGAAGCAAACCACTCCACACGTGCAAGCAATTAGGTTCCACTAGAACCCGATTCTGAGGTAACTTTTTGCGCCTCGATCTCATCACGCAACACAGAGGCCTCGGCCTTCTCAAACCGTGACCCGAAGGGCAGCCCTGGCTGAGAAAGCACCACGAAGTCACGGGCAGTGTTCACCTGCTGCTGCAGGCCCCGTGTACCTTCACAGCTTGGAGCAATTCCGTGGCCAAAACCTCCCTGCCCCGCAGATGCAACGCAGCACAGCTGGCAACCTGTCAGGGACACCTACCGGCTCCTCGAACACCTGCTCCGAAATACCCGCTCTCCGCAATTAAATATTTAGATGATGCTTCGTTGATGAAAATTAGATTTTAGGAGTGAATTAGGGCTAGCTTAATTATTATACTGAAATATGAAAATGATGGTATATTATTAGAAGCATATTTTTCTTGCAAAACTGTGTTTGCGATCCAGCCAGGAAAGAAAAAGTTATGGAATAGACTTTTTATAGTAGGTGTTAATTCTGAATAATTAGGATTAGGCACCGGGGATTTGCAACCCAAATAAAAATTACCTAATTAACCCTTATATTGGCCCTAACAGAGAAGCCAAATTGTTAAGCAATAATAATAATAAAAAAAGCAGCCTTCCACTCCCAGAAGTGAATATCTAACAGTCAAAGACCAAAATGGGATTTAAAGACACCCCGTAGAAAATACTTGCAGCCCTGAGAAGGGCCATCCAAGAGCTGGGGAACTGGACTCACCACAGCAGATCAGAATGAGCCAAACATTTTGCACTCACATCCACAATTAGGAAATACGAAATCAACTCAAGTCTTTTTTCTTTGCATGCTGTTAATGCGCGCTACCATCATCTCTAATTGCCCATTTTACCGATTATTACTTCTGTATGGGTTTTTGTCTCAATTTTTATTTATTTATTTTTAAGACTACACAACGCATCCAAGAATTGATGCTTCCATTGGAAGAAAGCCTGGCCAGCACCCCAGACAGGAGGGATACACATTACAAGGACCAGATACCTTAGCTCCTCCAGAAGTCCAGCCCTGGGCATCACTCCTCGCAGCTGCTTCTAATCCATAGGCAGGGGGCTGAGACCACCAGTCTTCCTTGTAGAGCCCCTATGGAAGAAGCCCTGGGCAGTGACAAAACAAAACAGGGGAGGGAAAGAGATTCTCATGGCCATAAGCAAGACTGCGTTGTTGGAGCAGAAATTTTCCTCTTCTGTCAAGGGTAGATATCATACAAATAGTGCTGGAGAGGATCTCCAGTTCATTTCTCTGCCTGAGCTATAATACCCAATTCATAAATACAAGGTAAAAATTCCGTGCTCTAGTTCCATATGTTTTAAAGCTTATATTTTCATGTCAAAGACATATTTGGCAAACTGCAGAAATATGAGCTAGCACTCAAGCTGAAACAAGAACTGGCCAAACTTTGAGGTTGCCATGGTTTGAGATGCATGCAAAATCAAGTCAGAGCCCCTTAGATACAATAATGTTCTATGAACTAAGAAAACACCGAGGCATCTGTCCAGCTTCATGACAACAGGTGAAAAGTGCTAAGCAACAGGTCCCAGATTTCTACAAGAATAGGGCACCAGCCTCACTCCATAGGGTGAATTCTCTTCTCCCGTTGTGAAGGGGGAGGAATATATAATTATGTTTCACAAGTTAATAGTATGAAAGCATTACATTGTTACTGATAATCTAAGCAAATTGCATGCGAACACTGGAAGATGCTGGCATAAGCAAGATGGAGCGTTTATGTCAAAAGAGTTTCACCACCCTAACATTTAGCCAATAGTAATTACCACCCACATTAATAACTATTTGAAACACTGGTGACTATTCATAGATATATACCATGCACATGAATATTCATATTGTCAGGAGCAAAAGAAAGTGTAGGCTTTGCAATATCCTGAACAGGTTTGGTTTATTCAAGTAGCCACGAAGAGTATTGTTTACATAGCTTCTGATAGATACTGTTTTAGCTGAGAAGAATATATTCTGCAACTCATTTGAAGACTTAGAATCATAGAATATCCCGAGCTGAAAGAGACCCACAAGGATCATTGACTCTAAATCTTGGCTCCTGTTCTCCACCTACTTTAAATTTTGGCTGTGGAAGCCTCTTCAGAAGGGCTCCAGAAGATGGGCAGCACCATACCGGAGCGGCTCGGTGCCCTGAGGGGAAAGCTCTCTGTTACAAGTATATCTCAGGGCGAGCATCCTGCCATCACCAGCTCACAGCAGCCACACTTCACCTTCGGGGAAGGCTCCCGCACTCCATCTTCCTCCAGTGGAGGTTTGGGCAAGTCAGCACACCCACATACCTTGAGGTACATGCACCCAGCTGGCTGCGTCCCCAAAGCACCCTCCCCACAGGATCATCTCAGGCAGCCAACCGCAGACCACGCGCTGCCTCCCAGGAAAGCATGCATTTTGCTCAAGGTTTACAGATTCAATCAAACCTCCTCAAATAATTCCCATGGAAGGGCTCTCGGAGGCTGAAGCCTTAATTTTTTATTTTTTTTTTTTTTAAAGTTCGCTTTTCCACTGCTGCACAGAGTAAATACATCATTTGATTTCATCTCATTCAATCTTTAAATGTTTAATCTTCAAGAGAAGAGAAAAAATACACAAGAAAAAGCCCCACGAGTGATGCCAGGCCAGCCTGGGAAGGTGCATCTCGATTGCAAAGCACAGCCCCATTGCTGACCTGGACTCCCCACTCCTCTAGGCACACATGCACCAGTAGAAAGACAGCACAAGTCCCTTACCTACAAATACAGCATCCTTGGCCAAAGCCAAGTCCCCCATGATGCCCAACAAGAAAGCAAGGCTCTATCTTCCTCTACTGGAGATTCACCTCCTATAACATAGACTGGGTTTCCTTCTTTTTGCAATCTGGAAACAATATAAATGGGAGATAACATGCAATCCTTAATGCTTTCCATCCTCTTTGCAAAAATCTTTTTATAATGCTCAAATAGTTGGCTTCCAGTGATGATATTATAATGATCCTGGGGAGTACCGAGAAACTGAGAGTAAATTCAAGTCAAATACATTTTAGAAAATTAATACAATATCACAGACCTTATATTGAATAATTTTCATTACAGGATATAATTCTCTTACTGGGGAAGAGCAATAACACCATGATTGTTGATGTTGCCAGTGCTCTCTTCTACTTTTTTTTTTTTAAATCTGCATTTTTTTTCAGCATTAAATTGTGCCGCTATAGTTGCTCGGCAACCATAACTTCTGCATACACACCTCCCATGGTTTTGTAGCAGCAACAATCTCAAGATAACAAGGGGATGGGTATCTTTTTTTTTTTCCAATCAAGATTCTTCTTGATATGTAAATTTATGCCATATTTTTTATGTACTACGTATGGAAAAAAATAATTATTTGGGTAATGAGACGTAAGCATTGGTTTCAGTTTTAGAAGTGCAGGAATGAACCTGGTGAAAATTTGATACCAATAAACAGAGGGAAACCACTGGCATAAAACAGTTAGATTCTCTTTGGAACACCTGCTATTTACATTTTTCAAATGTGATACACAGAACAGAGGTGCAGATAGCATTAAGGGTTTGTGAGATTTTGAGTTTGGGAGAGTAAATGGCAATTTAAGGAAAAACGAAAAGAAAAAGAAAACACTGAGGAAAAACTCAAAGTAAATTCAGTGTCCGCAGAGCAAACCAAAGTCCAGTTTATCTTCAAGAGAAACCTGATCCTCCTGGAAACATCTCCAGGACTCCGTGCAGAACATCACTTCAAAACAGGATTTTGCTTGGAGGTTTTAGTGCCTGATAGAAACCCGGCCATCCCCAGAGCAGCAGGCAGACACACCTGGGTGCTATGCCCTCACACATAGCACAGCCCTCAGTGCAGCAGAGACTCAAATGGGAAAAAAAAATCTCAGCTTCTAAGAATTATTTTTGCCTTACAACTCTCTGGACCAAAGGCTGATGGAATCAGATGTTGCCCCAAGATCTTCTTGAGAAGCATGGAACGTGTACTTCTGTCTATCTGTGAGATACTATGCTCATCATTTACATGTAGCATCACTAAGGGGCTGCCTGAGCCCCCACAGCTGTCTGAGATCACGGCAAGGGACAGAGGCAGAGCCAGCGAGCATGGGACAGCCACCACCAGTGCCACTGCCAAGGCTTAACTCCACCTGTAAGACAGATGAAGATGTAGGAGAATGCAAAACAACCATGGTGTATTCAACTCCACATAGGAGATTTCCCCAGAGCAAGGTGTCCAAGAGACCCACTCACTCCTATCAAAAACTTTTCAGGTGCATTCAGTCTGCTGAGCCTTTACATCCTCATCCTCCTGCGTGGACATCACTGGGAGCAGCTGGGCGACCTCAGCCCAGCAGAAGGAACATGGGCAGCAAAAAACTCAAGTGCTTGTAGGTTAGTTCTCACGTCCCATAACAGGTGAAGATCCTACATTGAATTGAAACTAATGAAATGGATTTGTTTGAAAATTAAAATAAAGAAAATATTATTCATTCCAATGTATGTGGGCTTTTTTCCCCCCCCACTATTATTTCTTGCTTCTCTTTTAGTCTTCAGAACGGTCACACAATCATAATACATTTATTTTGCATATTACCCTCTGTACGAAGATAATAAAGTAAATATAGAAGTTATTAACCCATCCTGCAAGAACATCTACTGACCAAAAAGATTGTCTTTTTACCAGTTTCACTCAAGGAAAAAGCAAAACAGCCTCCGCTTCTCTTCCAATGATCAGAGGAAAAAATTAATCTGATATCACTTAGTGAATTTGAATGAATCTTACTGGGCAGCATCTTTGAGTGATATTATTACATTAAGTGATTAAAATAAGTTCCTTTCCTTTCAGCTAGGATAGCCGTCCTCTTTTCACACAAGCACTAATTTAAGACTCAGCTCTCCTTTAGCAATCACTTCCTCACCAAATTCCTCCACCATAGACACAATCTCTCTTCTGTCTTCCAGGTATTGGAGATACCAGGTACTGGTATAGGCACTGCACAAGGAGCTGCAGTGGGGATCAGAGAGGTCATTTTCTCTGCTTAGTGATTCTTTAGTCAGGATACCCTGCAACATCTGGAAGCCTTGGAAGTACCCAGGCATCATGTCTCTATCCGTATGATAGCACGGTGCTAGCATCACCATTCAGCAAATTCCATGCCGGGTCACCTGCATCTGCGTCAAACCACAGCACTTTAAAAAAAAAAAATCACCATTTTCTATTACCTCGGGACCAGCACACAGATTTATCTGCAAACACAGATAAATAAAACACAGAAATAAAGCTCCTGCCTCATGCCCTTTCAAGCCACGGCTTCCGGAGCGACACGATGGAAGCGCCTGCTGACGGCCACCTCCCATCCCCACACTGGCCATCTCCGTGCACCCGTGCAGGATCCCTGCTTCCTGCAGCCCACACACCCCTCCCTGCATCCAAAAGCATTTAAAAGGAAAGCGTTCTGACTCAGATGTGCCAACAGAAGCAGCAGTGCGGGGATGCCGCCGCATCACTGCGATGCACCACGCAGTTCCCCAAGGATGCTACGGTCCGGGCTCCAAATATAATTAGGAGAAATTTCAAACACCACTTCAGATTACGTATACAGCGACAGGCACTACTGACATAACTATAGAGGATATTTCTTCAAGTCTTTAATCATCAAGTCCTATTTTGTCTTCTTCACTTATAGGTCATTTCTTTGACAGAATAAATGATGATTAGCCCCTCCGTTTAAATGTAAAATTTAGCAGAACTGTAGTGTCACTGCTCTCTGTGTTCTTTCTTTCAGTATTTCTCTTTCATTAAAGCTGCCTTTGAAATCTTTTACCCTCTACTGTATCCGAAGCCCAGTGAGGACACTCTCATTTCTGAAGCTCTGTCTGTACTAAAGGAAAACGCACAGGCTCAGGCTTCCACATAGTTCGGTGGGTTGTTGTTTTGCCATTTTAAGGCTAAAAACATAAAATATAAAAAAAAAACCCCACAACACGGTACATCTGGTATACAACAGGCAGCGTGCAGGCAGCCAGAATGCGAGGCATGTGGGGAGATCTTCAGCTCAAAACGTGCATTTTCCCAGAGCACAGCTCTTCCCTTAACATCCAAGGAACGAGACCAAATAAAAATAACCGCCTTGGCTCAAGCACGGCTCCTTTCCATCCCAAAAATTCTCTATGCCATATCTGTATGTGCATATATAAAAAATTTACTCTGAACAGAGTTTATGAAATTCAACAGGCTCATCCCTTTTGAACATCATAAGCTTTGCTGGCCGCGCTCATGGATTTGTGTATAATTTGCACTGCCCCCCAGATACCCTTTTCTTCTGCCCAGTTCTCCTTGCTGCTAGGAAGGGTTTCAAAGCTCACCACTGCCCCACGCACAGCCCACGCCATGCCCTGCACCCAGCTCTTATTAGCAAAGCACGCACAAGAGCCGTGCCAGCATCCAACCTGAGAGCAGCTGGGATGCACGGAGCGGGACAGCGCTTGGCTTGTGCTACCGTGCAGCACTATGGCCAACGGATAAGCACTTTCCCCACAGCATTTCCACAGGACCCTGGGTGCACATTAAGAGGCACAGTGCATTTGTTCAAGTTGACACCAGCACCAAAGCAAAAAAAAAAAACAGATAGAAACCACAACTGACCCAATATTACATTGCTGGAAAAAGCTTCATCTACTCCTGCAGTTCTACTTTGAGCAACTCTATGCCAGCAATAAGGAGGGTCATAATGAAAGGCTTTAGACTTGCCAAGGCAATATTTCACTGGGCTGAAACCTCTTATTACACAGCCAGTGAGATTGTTTAAGTGGTGAACATTTTGCAAGTTAAATCTCTGTAAATATGACTGCAAAACACATAAAGTAGCTTAGCCGTAATGGTTAGCAACTGCCAGCCCGTGTCTTATAGAAACCTAAAATTGCATCAACATTTTATAAGAATAGGAATTTAAAGACTGGAGAGGGTGAGGTTATAATGCTACTGGACCAATGCAATAAAACATGAAAAATCTCATTCTGCTGCAGTAATTCTGCTACTTCAGTGTAGGCCTTCCTTAAAAACATGCATCTGCATTGCCATGTTTAGAGATGCTCATGATTCTTCGTGGTGCATTTCCCCAGAACTGGGAGATTTCTTGTGGTCAGTGGCTCATTTTCAGCTGGGAAACCTACAGAGATTGCTGGGAAACACAACCTGACACCCAGCACCTCCGAGCCAGAGCAGCACTGTGCTAGGGAAGAGCTGGCCTGACGTATACAGAGCTGCAGCTCCCACTCACATCCCCATCACATCTCCAAATCCCTGCCCCAGAAATGCCTTCGTAAGCAGGATTTCCAGCAAGCAAAGGGTGTGCAGACCTTGGGGTCCAGGTCATTAATTCTGACCTGCCCATACCATAAAACTGCAGCGTATCCCATAAAGCCCTTTAGGAAGTTAGGCGTCTAATCCCCGTTATCCAAAGTCATCACATAGAAGGGAAAAAAAAAAAAAGCAGCAATTAGGGACTGTAAACTATCTCTTAAAAGTTTTATATGAGATTCCCAAAGTTGTTTTGAATGATCAAATCCTTTGGGAGGACCTCTGTCTTTCTGAGGTTCTCACACTGTGAGTGAGCAGCTTGAATAGGGCTTGCTGCTGTACAAACTCGTGTGACGCAGCGTAGAACAGAGCAGACACAGCTTCCCATAATTCTTGAAGTCCCTTTCATGGAAAAGCTCTCATTAAAAAGAGGGGTGGAGAACTTCTCCTTGAAAAAAGGCCAGAGGATGAAATCTCCATTGTAACTTCCATAGCAATTTGCAAACAAATATACCTAGTAACTAGTAATTAACATTTTATTAAATAAATGACTCACGCTCGCTAAATTACTGTGCATAAACATGCCATTAATATGCAGCAGAACTTAGAGTCCAAGGCTACCAGCAACGTAAACCTTTGTTCATACACTCCATGTTGGTTCACTCGTGACTCTACCTTCAAGGAGAGCCATGCAAAAATACCTACAGCTTAGGGGAATCCAAGCCATAAGGGAAAGCCACATCTTTGGACAGAGCTTGGTCTGATGATGGAATGAGTTTGCTTCAGCCCACAGGAAGACAGAGCCATCCTGGCAGAGCAGTTTTTCTCCTTGCAAACCCATTCCTTACCTACAAATGCATGAGGTTTTCTTCCT
This sequence comes from Numida meleagris, assembly GCF_002078875.1. Classification (NCBI taxonomy): domain Eukaryota; kingdom Metazoa; phylum Chordata; class Aves; order Galliformes; family Numididae; genus Numida; species Numida meleagris. The sequence goes on along the minus strand of NC_034413.1, from coordinate 1,692,624 downwards.
TTGTGCGCTTTCCCTCTCATCTGTTGGAAGTCTTTTCTCCAGGAAAAAGCAGCGCTCAGCATTTGGCTTTTATAGTGCTCTCTGACTCCTCAAATACACAACTCATCATAGAATTTCTATTACTACATAACATAGGGTTGACCTGGACACCTTGCCATCCAGCACTTAATTAATTCTTATTATAAGGCTGAACAAAACACAGCAAGAGGCATTCAGGTGGCAACAAGGACTAGAGCTCAGGAGGACACTGATTCAGAACTTCCTTCAGAAAGAGAATTTTTGCTTACCTCCTCTTTCAGACACAAAGCTCAAAGCAACTTCTCTTTGGGAAAACCCGCTTCCAGCAGGAGCCAACTTGCATCCACCCAGACTGGAAGTGCCCAAAAGCACAGGGAGCCTCAATCATTTTGGACAGAGAGCAGCCCAACATCTCTCCCCTGCATCCCAGCCAGAAGACATGTCTTGGTACTCCCCACTACCTACAGCCACCACAAACCTCCTCCAAAGCCTCCCAGGTGAAGCCAAACAGCTAACCATGCTCAACACACCCACACCTGCAACCACTCTGTTATATCCCAAACACAGGTAGCTTGTTCTATGTTATAACAAGCATCACCTGCTAGTGATTATTCTCCCTGAATAATCCTATATTGAGCCTTTTATCTAACAAGTGAATGTAGGGGTATTGAGGAGACAGCACATCTTGTTCTGACTTCAACTTACATATCTAGTTCAATCAATTCATCATTTATTGTTTCTTTGGGCCACACCTCCTTATCCACTACACCAAGTGCTGATTTTGGCCATTAACTGCCCATCATGCAGAGAGCAAATACCACTCCAAGGTTCAAAGCTGCCTCTTCTTCTTCTCCAGGTGCCCCTGCAGAACGCATTATCTATTAGGAAAGCTTTTAGCCTATACTGAGCCACACAATGTAGTTACAAACCTTTGTGTTAAAATATCAGGCACATTGCATGAGCCAACATCCATCTCCGTTTGGAACGCCTGCCAGGAGCTGCCCTTCCCTACCACAAGTCCAGTGCTGCTGGGGGGCATGTACTAGAAAGTTAACTTGAAAAACCTCAGCAGAACTTGTGTCTCAGAAAGGGGCAGCAGAAAAACGCACCTGGAGTTGTCCTAGTGTTTCTTCAAACTGAGCAGGAAATTCAGTCAATGGGCATCACGCACAACCAGTGCAAAACACACTTCTCCAGGTAGAGGTTTTCCACAGCAATGCTCCAAAAACCTGCATTAAATCCCAGATGTTGTGCCTGGTTGTACAGAATTGTCCGGAGAGACAGACACCAACAGCACGATTAAGTATCAAGAAAGTGCTGGGCTTGTTACAGGAGCTTTATGAGAGCCAAGGATCAAATATTTTTTCACAGTTTTATGTGGATAGTTTCATGAAAATTGATCAGGTCTAAAAAGTCACAGTCCAAATGAAGCTAAGGTTAAAGATAATTTATACATGATATTCCTAATTTTATTCTGAGCCCTTTTATTACTATGTAGGCCTTTATGACTTTAAAGAAAATGTCAGTGGCAGCAAATGACATTGTACTGAATAATCTAGTTATGAGGGAAAAGACATTTAAAACTATTCCATATCAGCTTTGCTCTGTTCTGCTGAACTTACAGTTTTATCCAGCATGGCTGGGCAAAACTCCTGCCTGTATTTTTAAATCCTCTTCACGGTTGCTTTGCGAACCGCTGCCTATTCCTCTCCTCTTTCTAACTCTTTGGAAATGTTGTGATTTTCTCTTCTTTTTCCACATGATTCCGGGGAATTCAGCCATGACTTCCTATGCTCAAGGCTCACCGCCATGTGCCCTGAGCGTTGGTGCCAGTGCCAATCTGGCCATGCCCCTCACAGAGTCTGGAAGATTACAGATACTTACAGCACTATCATAGAATCATAGAATCCTTAGTGTTGGAAGGGACCTCTGAAGGTCATCTAGTTCAACTCCCCTGCAATGAACAGGGTCACCACAGCTCAATCAGGTTGCCCAGAGCCTAGTCCAGCCTGGCCTTGAAAGTCTCCAGGGATGGGGATCCTGGCTCCAGCGTTTTGGAGACAAACATTTGCGTCATGCCAGCAAGGTTTGATTTTTTCCTTTTTTCCCAGCCAAAGGAAATGACCTGCGTGCAGAGTGACCCACGAGACAGGCTGCTGACACCCCACTGAGCCCACCTCTGGTGCTCACATTCACTAGTTGGCTATCCTTGATGTAATGAAGCCAGAATGTGGCAGAGAGGCAGCTCTTCCCAAGGGGGAAAATGGAGTAGAGTGCCATTTCTGCCTCTCTCCAGGACAATGTCCCCACGGTCAGCCAGCTGGCGTGAGAATCACAGAGTCACAGAATGAATCACAGAATGGTTTGGGTTGGAAGGGACCTTTAAGATCATCTAGTTCCAACCCTCTGCTCTAGACAGGGCCACCTCCCTCTACACCAGGTTGCTCACAGCCCCATCCAGCCTGGCCTTGAATGCCTCCAGGGAGGGAGCATCCACAACCTCACTGGGCAACCTGTGCCAGCGTCTCACCACCCTGACAGTAAAGAATTTCTTCCTGATAGCCAGTCTAAATCTACCTTCTTCCAGATAGCAACCTACTCTCTTCCAGATAGAAAATTAGGGCCAAGCATCTGCTGGCATGCTACTAAGGTGCCTAAAACCCATCGGAAGTTCTATGGACATTCAGCGAATGTTGAATATTGTTATAACTGAACCTGATGCAGGAGTATCAGTTACTGAGTGGATTTACCGGGAGGAAACTGTGTTAATAAATGAAAATAAAGAGTGTTTCCATGTAACTCATTGGGACTGTATTTCAATTGCTTAAAAATCTTTTTTTTTTTTAATTTTTTCTAGAGGGACAAAAATAGTGTTCTTATCATTAACAGCCTTTCCAAATTCTGCCACTGTCTGGATCAACGTTACCTCTGGTTTTCCAGATGTTTATTTGAAAGACAACTGTTATTGCTTGTCATAATTGTGTTCATAGCTGAGTAAACACCTTCACAGGTGCAATGAGATCCAAAGGCTGAAAGAGCAGTAAGGCTGAAAAAGCAGAAATTTTACAGCTATGTCATGAACAAAGAAGATGTAGAAATGAAATGCGATATTTTCCTGTGTCTTAAGTGTAACACTTGATTAGCTTGAAAAGCAGCTGGAGCCTTGTGTCCATGCACAAGATTTAATCAAAAACGTAGTTTCTTGTTTGAAAAGTGATTAGGTAAAAATGTCATTGATTTCTGAAGCAAATCTGCTCTCTGAGTATTGCAGAGCCATAACCTCTTCTGTTCTCGATAATATTTCTATTTTAACTATTTTCCTGCAGCGTCGTGTTCCTCCATCACGGCGCAGCAGAGAAGTTGTTCTGCCAGGTGTTTTGTCTCAGAGCAAAGCCAGCTCCTGGCCTCAGGATTTGGCTCTCCCTGCTTTTCTGAGCACATCTATCTTTCCTCATCCCGATCTGTCATTAAGGCTTCTTTCCATCAGAAAATGTTCCAATGAAGCAAATTTCTCTTGGGTCAACCTACTGCCCCAGTCTGCAGCAGCTTATCCGGGAAGGCAAACGCTACCAGACCTGAGACACGCAGAATTCTTCGTTACAGAAAACAACGGCGATTCAAAATACCAGCGCTGTAATTACACCCAGCATAAATCCCCGCAGAAGAGCATTTTCTGACTGTATTTCCTGGATCTCAGCCTTTCCAACTGCTGTGTCCATTCGGACAGCCAGAAAACCAATGGCCGGCTATTGCTACCGCAAACGTGAGGCTCTCTGGCCATTGGGCTGGCGGCAGCTCTGCCTGCCTAGCAAGCTGCTGGGAGGCTGCTGGAAGATGCTGTGACCTGCATGGAGCACGGGACCCACAGATCTGACGTGACAATCTCAGGGCCTTCACAGGGGATGGAGAGCCAGGGCTGAGATCCCTTGTGCCCAAAGCCCAAGCACCAGAAACGCTGGGGGGTGCTCAGCACTGGCGCAGCACGGGAAGAGCATTTCGTTATTACTATTCTCACCAGAAGAAAAGAAAAAAAGGGTTTTGATGACTTCGCATTTCTGATAAGGAAATTCGATTGCAGATGTGCAAAAATTGCTGTGAGTTAGGGAAAATTGCTGCCTGGTGTCCAGGCTGGTGTCTTCAGCTGTGTTTCCAAATGCTCTGAAGAGCCCGGGGGATCCCAGTGTAGGACAGGTAGGGAAAAAGCCTCAGTGAGTGCTCCTTCCTAACTCTAGATTGCTGCTCTTTTCCTCAAAAATATAAGTATTATGTAAGCATAATTAAATCTATGAATATGAAAAACTATGAACGCTTCTTACATAAATGTGGCTGTATCTATCTTCTGAAGCACGCATCACTTCCTAGCTCCTATCATGTGATATCATCAGCATCTGTCTAAATATTTGTAAGCGTTATCTTAACCTCTTCATAATTATGCAATTATTCCGTCAAGACTTATTCAGATTAATAAATGTTTAATAAACATTGCTTCATAAAAATCTAAACAGAGTTTTTTTAATACGCGTTTAATGAAACAGGAGATGTGATAGAAGCCTTAGAAGGATCCTGCAGAGACGTTATTGATCTTTGGAGTTAGATCACCGTAATGATTAGCTTTCATAGCAGCTGGAATATTTTGTTCCTTGTCTAGTAGAAAGAGATATCTGGAGGATAAATACAGCAGGAAGGTGTAAACAAACTTTAAGCAAAAATCTGCAAATCCATCACATGGAAGAGGAAGAGATCATTATTACTCACTTCCTCTGCTGCAGACTTCCACAGAATTCCTTCTCGGCCCTGTTCACACAATGCCCAATACGTAAGGCTACAAATAAGGGCAAAACATTAAGTCAGTTCCTGCAGCAGAAGCTGGAGCAAACGTGACCACATTTTGTCATTCACTCGCCAGACTGGCATCATTCATTTAAATACCTGGGCCATGGTCAGAGCATCTTTCAAATTCCTTGTGCATGCTGCTTGTCTTAGATTTCCATTCTGAAATCTGCACTTGCTGCAGCGCAGCTGAAGAGGAGCGCTGCCGGTGTTCTCATATCTGAAGCCTCACCTTCCTTGACCTTCTTTTTTTTTTTTAATGTCTCCCAGTATTGGCCAGGCCTTCAATTTGTGATCCAGAGCTGCACCACGTCTCAGGATGAGGCCACGCAGCAGCATCTGGGAGCTGTGCTGCCAGCTGGGGAGCACGGATCCCACAGCATCCAGGCGGGGTTGGTACGCCCAGTGGCAAATCATCGAATTGTCATTCATTTGATACATACATTTATTGGGAAAAAAAAAAAAAGAAAAGAAAAAAGGAAAAAAAAGCCACCAGGAGCTGGAAGAGAAACGTAATGAAGCAGGAAGGTGCCATGTTCCTGCTCCGTCGCCATGGGATGCACGCTGCCTGAGCATCCTCCCTGCACCAAGGATGCACAGCCCCACAGGACGGCTCTCACCGACCCCAGCATCGGTCCCGGGGGCCGCATCGGGCCCCCCACCGGGCACCGGCTGCAAGCACAATTTCACACATTTTGGTTCTCCTCCTGGAGCGGGATGAACGTACCCCGGGGTGCTCCCAAAAGGCACGGGCTGGCACTGACTGCCCTGCTCCCCGGAGAGAAGTGTCACACTGGGACGGTGGGGACACTGGGCATAGGGACAAAGAGCTGGGGGCTGCGTGGGCACCAGTGCTGCTTGGAGGGGCAGGAGGGGCAGGGCAGCGTGGTGCAGCTCAAGGATGCTGTGACGGTGGCAGATGCCTCCAGTGGCCCCTTAAGCCAGATTGAAAGTTGCTCCGCATTGCCAGGCTGACGAAAAAGCAGCATTAGCCGAGCTGTGAAACGGGCTCTGTATGTTTAATGTCTCTCAATGGCTGGGGTGGGATAGCGCGGTACAAACTGGAAGTCAAGCAGCTGAATCCTTGTGCACCGCTTTGAAAAAATTAGGGGCATTTATAACGTCTAATATGTTGCAAGCCAGGATGGTTTAACAGATGGTTTAAAAAGAAAATCAGCACGTCAGGCAAGGCCCATCACGTAGCCCGCTACAGATTTCTATAGAATGTGAGAATGATAAAAAGTGTTTTTCTTCTCATTTCAAAACTGGAAGATGCTAAAACTTGAAACCTTGGGGGAAATGGTTAATTACCCTCATGGTGCCCGTGGCCCAGAGCACGGGGAAATTTCAACTCCCTGCAGGAAGGGGTCGAATAGGGAACAACCAGGACACTTTAAAACTCTTGCTAATGCCTCCTAACCTTTAACGAATAATTTTCAGTACCACGGCCAAGCTAACCTCACACAAAAGATGGTGGTATCTATTTACCTCTTCAGAGCTTCTCCTTCATTCTGTGCACAAAGAGAAAAAAAGAAACAGAGTCTTTGCTCCCATGCTGCCAGAACGGATGCTGGCAAGTCCAGCTGTTTGGTTTGCATGCCTTTGCTTCTCTAAGGCACTGCCCCAACATTTTGGCACAATTTTTAATTTAGGATGCAAAACCGAATTCACTTCTCTCATGCAAGCACGGTAGGGAGGGATTTCCCCATACCATGCATTCAACAATTACACCGTATTTTTCCTTTAGAAAGGAGAGTTAATATTTAAAGTTGCCCTTTAATACTCATTTGGAAACACTGATTGAATAATAAGCCAAGCAGCTCAGTGTATCACATCTCTATTAAATTCTCTTGCCTTTTTCAAGATTAAAAAAAAAAACTTTTTTTCCTCTAAATGCAAATCTTTCTGTGTAACACTGTGCCTAATCTACTACAACTAATTAATCTGTTTGAGCTGATGAAATGTTACCTCTGCATTTTTTGTTCCTTGTATACAATTATTGTAACAGTGGTGAATAAATCAATATTCCCAATCCAACTGTAAAAAACAATCAAGAAAAGCAGTGCTTCTCAGGGAAAAAACACCAAATAATATTTATTAACTCTGTCTCAATCCACAGCAGAGCCTAATACCATTCAAGCATTTTCTGCAAGTGTAATAAGCAAACTCAAATACATGATGAAAGTGGCACATGCCAATAATTTCACCATTTTACACTGCAGAGTAATTGAAGGATTTAATGAGAAACAAACCAATAAAAATAAATAGACCATGCGAGAGGAGGAGAAACTGATCTAAAATGGAAGTTGCTCCATTGTGAGTTTTAGGGTTTCTTTTTTTTTGCACGGTTTGACCAGGAAAAGAAAAACAAAAAATGGTTTGGGGACGATTGGCTCTTTCTATCTACTTATTTTACACACTGCAGTTTGATTTTGAAAGGGGAGAACGCCCCTTGTTTTGTCGAGATGAGATGCTGCAGCATCATGCCATCCCTTTGCTGCCGCTCCCGACAGAGCGGTGATTTTCCTCCCCAATTCCGTGGTGAACGGCGTCGTTCTGCCAGAAGTTAGAAACTGTTTCCGCTGTGTCGGTGTTTACAAATAACCCCAAGAAGCCTCGGCCTTTTCAGTAACGGCACGGAGTACTTCTGCTTTTAGAGACGTCTATAAATCACCGTCTTCACGAAGGGAATTCTGATTGCAAACCAACTCCTTTGTCTCGGCGGCGCCCTGGATTTTGGCCGTGCACGCTGGCACGCGGGACAGGGCCGCATTTGGCTGAAGGAAAGAGCACGGCAGTTGTATGTCCCTGGGACGAAGCTGTTGAGAAACCCAGAGCCGGGCCAAGCTCTCCGTTGGTTGGATCCCCACAAAACCCCAACAAAAGGAACTTGTTTGGAAAGGAAACTCCGAGTGATGACTTTTGAATCCTGAAATCTAGGCTTTGGTTGGATCAGAAGTGTCTGCAACCGAGTTTGGGGTAGCACCTGCTAAGGAGGAGGCAGAAGTAACACCCCAAAGCCTCCGTGGGACAAAGGCAACCAAGGGAATGGTTTGCAAAGACCGAGCGAGCTGTTTGTCTCCCATTGAGATACAGATATTTCGATCCTACTTTCGTTTTTGAAGGAAGATAAATTCCTGAGAAACGTGGCACCCGAATGGGCTCCTCGCCTCGGAAGCACACGAGGCAGAAGAGCAGTGCTCAGCCTCTACCTTCCGAGCAATCCCTTTAAAGATCGAGTTCTGTACACCTGGCGAAAGAAACAATAAAACACGATCTCTCATCTAAAGGGGATTATTTTCAGCTGCATTGTTTTGATGTTTTTCCGTGCATGCACGATTGGAAACACTGACTTGTAATAAGTTATTGCCTTGCACGGTGCTCTGGGAGAGAGGCAGAGGGCGGGTTCACAGACCAAGCGCCGAGAGGTCTCTCCCTGGACAACAGAGGCCCCATCTCAGTGTATATAGGTCAGCGACCCCCTTTATAAATTCTTTGAAGGGCTTTCTTGAAGGGTATTGACTGACCAACGCTTTTTATTTCATATCAAGTTCAAATGTAATGTCTTTATGAGCCTAATGCACAAATCAATGGATCAGGACATTCAGATTATTTAGATAACGCTGAGCGTGTGCAGCACATACTGAGGCATCCTTCAGGCTGCTGATGGCTCTCGGATGAATACTGCATCCCACGATGCCGTTCACCAGGCAAACGTTTTAAAAAGTAGGTCCCCCAGCAAAATATTTTCTATTTCTTTGCTTGGCATGACGACTAGTTTCGCTCTGACGCTTCAACAGGAATCGATGCTTCACCTCTTTCAGAAAGGAGATGGAGGCTCAAGGAGCTGTAAATCCCATATTCCTCCATGTTCACACTAGCAAATAATTATTGCTGTTGTTGTTATTCTCATTTCTGTAATATGCAGGACATGGATTTGTCTATACCCCGTTCTTACGCAGAACAAAAGAATCTCCCTGCCCTACAAATCTGTTCGAAGTAAATTTAGCCAGTACCGTGAGTGGAGTTTAGCCTACATTATTTTCACAGAAACATTAGGAGGTGTGAACACAGATTTCACCTTTACTGGGTCCTCTCACTCCTGCATGAAGGATGCCTTACCTCTCTCTCCTCCACCCCTCCCTGACCCCTATCACAGAGCCAAAACCCTCTGCATGTTACAAACTGTCCACGCAGGTGTTGTGTTGGTCCCCAAGCTCCATCACTCCGGACTGAGTTTCTCTAGTTTGTGCCCCATTTCCATCACCATGCAGCACCAAGTGGCTATGGGGGATGCAGCTCCTGCAAGAGCCAGAAGCAAAGCTCCTCCCCGAAACTCCCTGACTTCGTATACCAGGGCAAAACAAACCCGTTTAGAGAAGATGGATTATAGAATGAGAAGTTATTGCAGTACAGCACAAGGTCAGTTGTTCTTTCAGTGCCAACAAGTTATAAAGGTCTCACATTTTTGGCAGGAACACCTTACTAATGAAATACAAACCACCATGTTATGAACTTCAATGTTTTTGCAGTGTTTTAATGGACCTAATTCAGGGAGTTGACAGACTGTATGTTCAGGGGCAAGCTTATTGTGCTGAGCATTTATTCTTCACCAAAAAAGGAAAAAAAAGAAAAAAAAAAAGTGAAATTGCTCTGATGTCAAATTCATGGATGTACAGAGGTATGAAGCAAAAGAGCTGAGTGTTGCTGTCATTGCAGTGGTGACTTCTGGCAGTCCAAGGATGGCATGGAGAGCCAGGCTGCAGTCTTCAAACCCTCACACCTCTGGACTTTGACTTTTCAATTCTGACATCCTCTGCCCTGCTCTTGCTCTTTCCCAGGCTGGTTCCCAGTGAGCCCCATGGGAACATCCAGTCCCACCACCAACCCTCCCAGCACAGAAAGGGAGGTCGTGGTGTTAACCCCACCACCTTGGGGAAAGGAAGTCCCAGGGAAGGGGCAGCCAGGGCAGCCCAATTCCCAGCAGAGTGGCAGCACTGCCTTCAGAAGCACAATCTTGCATTTTTTTTTTGCAGAAAAAAACTGAATGCATTTATACATGCAAACTAGGGACATTTCCCATTCCCCTGGATGTGTTCTCGCATAGGTTTCTCTGCCCCCAGAAGGAAACGTCCAAGTGAAAAACCTTGGCTGCTATGGCAGCCCTGTCACCAGCATTAAGTAACAGTCTGAGCAAACATTTAGCCATGCCATAGCACAGCTCCATCAAAGACATCAGTGGAAAGTCAGAGTAGCCAACAAGAGCTGCTAAAATCCTGAGCAGATTCAAGAGGCTCCTCCTCAGCATCACTGGTGCACTTTGCCCTGATCAGTGCTGGTAAGGACCTGTCTCGCCTCACTGCTAATTAAAGAAGCTGTTTCCAAAGACCTGGGCGAAAAAAGGATGAGATATCAGGCAGACAAAACCCACTGCTGAATCCCAAAGGTCAAGGAAACCATCAGAGTGTCACCGTAACATCAAATGTTTGTTTTCCTATGACCTGCACAGTAACACAATACTGGCTTGCCAGTCTGTATTTTTGTTACACGAGGTCTATTTTTATTGTGAGTCTCGGTCACAAAACATAAGGGTGTCTGCATAAATAAGTATAAGGAATACTAGCATGTCACACGGTGCAAGCATGAGCCATGCTTTGTTCTGCTCTTGCAGCATTGCCTTTTGCTTGCTTGTTTATTTATCAATAGGAATGCTGAGGTCAATATTTCCACTGCCTTAGCTGTCAGCCAATCCATGCAAATTCCTTCCATTATGGGTGAAAAAAGTGTTGTTGGCCTGGGGGATCGTAGGGGTCTTGTCCGACCTTAGCGGTTCTATGATGCTGTCATCCTACGTTGCATCCCTTGGATGCTCAGTTCTCAGTCATACCAGAAGGCTGTCAGGTACGTTGCACACTTTCAGCATAATTAGTCTTTTTTAATGAAATGAACCCCAGATATATTCCACTGTGGAGCTTCAATAATAGAATTTAAGCGAAAGTAATTTCAAAGTACAACAGTAGTTTACATATTAGTTATTGCACAAAGAAAAAAATATGCTCTGCTTTTCTAGGTTAAATGCAATTAACATCCAGGCCTTCTGCAAGAGTCCTGGGAGAGAACGATTGGTTTGGCAGGTTATTTCTCAAATTTTGATAAAAAGACAAAGAAGCCCCCCATTATTTTAGCTATATAACCTTGCTGAAAATATAACAGCACTCTCTAGATTCAAGACCTCAAAGCAACTTAGTAAAACACATGCATAACTCAAGAATATTTACTAATTAGCTATTACTCAGAAGTGCAATTATCCCTCGAGTTGCTGCCTGTAAAATATTGCACATAAATAAAATTTTGCTAATCCAAGTACGTGTCAATTCCTTTCCATTTGTCAACCACTGTAAGAGGAGCGCACAGAGTTCTCTTTTTGTTCTGAGAAAAGAAACAGATAAATACTACATTCAGACCATGGTACAGGAACAGTGTAGTAAGTGCAGAGAAACACATTCATTACTCTTATTTCACAGAGTTGTGTCCTTCATCTAATGAAAAACATGGTTTTATGAAAAAAAAAAAAAAGAAGTACTATTATAGATTTGTTGTAAAACTGCTCAAATGCACCAAGAAGCATTTATTTGATTGTTTTCTTCCTTTATCTCTACTAAACACGCTTCTTACAAGCAATTTACTTTCTCATTTGTAAGGTTAAGTCTTTCAACCTGAACCATTTCTAAAAACTCTACAGTTATCCGGGAATAAAATCTCTTTCAGCACCTATTAATGAGTTCAACGGGATCTTCTTGCAAAGAGCCCCAGAAAAGTTGCCTACTCTCAGCTGTATAGGAGTCAAGATCAAATCCCACTATTTAATACTTCCACCTGAAAATAACAAACTAAATAATAAGATCCAGTTTAGGCCAAGCACAAAGCTCTGGCACCTCTACATCTCCTTTCTTTGTGTTTGGACATACTGCAAAGGAGATGGCCCTTCACATGCCGTTAAACGCAGCCTCTGGCTCTGGAGATCCCCGAGATGCAGACAGCTGGAGATGGGAGAACACACAAGGAAGGTCTCACTGCACGTCCTCCCATTCCTACAGCTCTCCTCATGCACCAGCTCTCAGCCAATGATTCAGGACGTTGGACCAGGCGGATCCTTAACGCAGCCCACAACAGCTATTGCTGCGGTGCACCCGGAGCATTTTACCTTTAGGAAATTGCAGCGTGACTGTGTTTAAGACCCACTAAAGTTAATAGAAATGCTCTCGTTGACTTCAGTGAGCTCTGGACTACTCTACCAGATGTGTATTTTCACCTTGACCTTCAGCCAAGTAAAAATTTAGATTTCTAGCCAAAGTTAGTCATCTAAAACATAAAGAGAAGTAGGTACCTCCACAGGACAATTAACATCATCACAGAAGAGCTAAAATATCATCATGGTGGCTAAATTCTCTCCATCTATGGAAATCTTAGACGTAGAGCCTCAAATGGGTATCTAACTCTTAGAAGGCTGCGATAAATGAGATAGCTCCAATCCCCAGGGGCACAGTGGGTGATAGAACGGATAGAGCGGAATGCATCAGTCCCATAATAACAGGAATAAATGCTTAGCAGGAGAAATGAGGCGCGCGTAGACCCAGAGAATCCCCCAGAAATGGTGAGATCAGACGTACTGAGCCGGTGTTCAGCACAGCTGCGGCTGTGACCTGAGCACTTCCAGGTCCCCAGTGTGCTTAGCAGACCTATCTCATCGATTTGCTTCCCCTTTTGCTGCCTGAACCCCCGGACGGAGGTGGCTGTGACCAGGAGATGCAGGTTCCCCTCTGCCAAGCACAGCCCCATTCCCACACTTGGTGGCACCCACCTGAGCTGCATCCCCCCCCCCCCAAGAGCCCCCAAATGCTGCAGCACGTCTCGAGCTGCTGAGTGTCTTCGGGAAATGCTATTCAGGGGCTTGTTTATTTTGCTATTATGAGTATGTTTTGCTACAAGAAATTACACTTAATTATGTTATAATATTTTCAGTACTGTTAATGTTAATATTAATGCGCTGAAAATCATTTTTACTTAATTTTTACTGGGTGTTCTTGTATAATTGATAGGGAATTTGTTATTAAATCTTTTATTTGAGTGATTACTTAATCATTCCCACATGGTTATTGAAGACAATCTTACATATAATTAATTTCACTAATAGAGACTCCCCGTGTTTTCCTTCCTAGGCCAGTGTCTGCATGGTTATCATGTAATTTAAGGCTTTCCTGGGGCAGCTTTAAATTATGCACATATTTGTATTAATTATATATGGCCAGATTCTGCTACCTTGCATACAGTGGCTAACACCTCCTCCTGTGAGTAGCTCCTCAGAAGTCAGTGGAGCTTCTCGTCACCGGATCGATGAGAGAGAATGTGGTGGAAAACGAGTGCGGATCTGGAGAGAGGAAGAAATTCACATGGCTGCTTTCACTGCCATTCTGCGAGCACAGACCTCCCTGGCTACCTCCTGCCCTCTCCCTTTCATCACGCCTAATCCAAACAGGCAGGTCCATCCGCTACACCACCATTTTGGGATCAGAAGTATGACAGCACATGGAAGAAGTGGGGAAGGGAGCAATCTCCTTCACCACACCATGAAGTACACAGATATTGGGCATACAGTCAATAACACAGGACCACGGACCACGTGTGCATATGTGATAGGGAACACATTATGCTCAATGTCACGAGAAGGCCCAGAGTTATCAATCAGGTGGCATGCCAGACCTGTGACAGGATGCTAAGTGATGCACCTGATGCCACTTATTGACTCCCAATGACAAACTGGTTTTGCATATTGCATATTTTCCCCCGGACCGAAACACCGATGCAGTTCAAACAACAGCCAGCTATGCTACTGTACTTGTGGAAAGAGCACGTGGGAGGCAGAGTCACGCAGAATTAACATGAGTGGCACAACCTTGGCCAGCTGTGGTTTGCATGCTGGTGACAGCAGCAACAGCTCTGCACAACCCCTGTCCTCCAAAACCCCAACCTGCCGTAGGATAGCGATCCCAGCAACATAGGGAATGCCTGACCACGAGATGCTCTCCTCCAGGTGCCCTGCATGCCCAGTTCCCAGTTAGGTGCTCTGCTTGGCCATCCCCAGCAGAGCAGCATTCTCAGTGATGCTCAGTGATGCTGGTTCCCCTTCCAGAGCCTTTCAGCCCATTTTAGAGCTCCTCTTCAACAAGACATTAGACTGGTCAACTTCGCCCATTTAAGGGCACCTACTGAAATGCCTGCTCCTAAAGATGCTGCCAGCCACAGCCACAGCAAACAAATTCAGTCCTGGTGGTACACAGCAGGCTCCTAGTGACTGGCTCTGGTCAGCTTGTCCAAGCAGTTGAGCTCTAGTAACCCGGAAGAGGATTCAAAGAGGGCTGTGAAGACACAACCAGGATTGCCTTCTCCTCCCTCCCATCCTCCTCCCCAAGTCTGCTCGTCAATCATCTCCATCTAAATCTAAGGTAGAGCCAAACCCCCAGCACCTACATGCAATACTCCCCCTATGCCTCATCTTAGGGCTTGCTTAGGGTGAACACAGGGTGTGAGCTGAAGCACTGGGAATACCAATAGAGCCCACCAAAGTCAATGGGATGGGCACACCACCAGGTTAAGCACGAAGGCAACACCTCGCAGCATCAGTGCTATAGCAAGAACTTTTTAAATCAATTTATTCTCTGGGAGCTGAGAGAAGCACGAGCTGCATACCAAAGAGTGGCCACGATAAGTTCATTTAAAGCACAGGCTCTTTCCTCGCTAACATTTTAAGCTGCCCTCGAGCAATTCTCTGCCATGCAGCAGTAGTGTTGAAAAACACGGTCTTACGTGCCCAGCCCGGCAGAAAAGTTCCCAAATGCTCAAGGACAGTGTTTGGTACCCGTGGAAGGATCTGAGGGGACAGTATGATTGCTAAAACTTAAAAATGCAGACCGGCATCTAGTGAAGGGCCACCTGGCGTTTTCAGCGTGTTGGCATATTGGTTTGTTTAGGGAACCCAGCGAGCAAGAGGTTTTGGAAGTCCAGGTCTCAGAGAGCCCATTTTGCCCGCTCTGCTCGTTCCGAAATCCTGAGGAAGCCTCCTGACCCCTCCACAACGCCCACTGTTAATGTGGACGATAACAAGGATTCCTCCCCACATACTATTTACATTCTAAGACGCTGACAATCTATAACTCACAAGGAACCATTTTAAATTATGATTATTCAATGGCTTGTAAACTGTATCTCATCATTAAACAGAATAATAAATAAAAATAATGACCGGCTTTCAAGCCAGCAATGTAAAGAACATACTTCCCTGCTGAATAGTTGGTTCACTTTATTACATTTTAATTAAAGTGAAATCCATCCTTTAACTGTTAGGTATAGAAAACAATATTTGGGGTTAAGAAGTGAAGGAAATCCCTTATTCCACATTATTTCTGAGCAGCTCGGTCGCTGCACAGACCAAGACACTGGCTGCCGAAGGAAAACGGAGCAGCCCCACAGACACTTTACAGAAGCAAAACCCAGCTCGGGGCTACATGGCCCCAGATGAAAGGCTCGGTGGCAGAAAGCAGAAGGTGGCAGTGCAGGAGGAAGGGGTTAAAGGCAAGGCCGGCCAGGCACGGAGCCCCAGCCCGGCTCGCCCATGGTCAACCGCATCGGGTAATTCCATTAGGGTGCGAGATTCAAATGCAGAATTAGCTGTTGCCTACGTAGAATTATGTTAAACATGGCCCAGACTGAAAATCAATATTCTGCTTAAGTAACTGGCCCTCCAGTAATTTAATGAAGCTAAATTGCATTACACGGAGGTAAGGTGGTGGGGGACCATTTTGTCTCAAACCTTCCATTATACAGTGACTGTACAGCTGTATGCCTAAAGAGAAATTAAACACATACACTCATTTCTTCTTGAAGTTGGAGCGGTGTTTTTTACACTGGATTACTTGTCTCCTTCCTTAATTTAAATCTACAGTAAATAATTTGCAGACACGTAATTAGGAGGGAGCCACAGTCTTATAATAAGAGGAAAAAATTGCTACTGGAGTATTAAAGGATTTTTTTTACTTGGCAAGAAAAAAATGAAAAAGGACATTAAATGTTAGATCTGTATTAAAAATGTAATTCTAAAGGGTTTAAATCTATGACATGTCTACACTGAATTAATTAAATTCATGATCTGATCAAGGACTGAGAAGCTACCTCGGAGCTATCTCTTAAAAATGCTATGTATGTACATGTCAAAATAGGAATTAAAAAAAAGCAGCCCTTTGATTTATTGGCAATTCATGCATGCGTTATTGTGCTTCCTTGCCTTGTAGTAGGAGAGAAGTCAAAGTTTTATAAAGCACCTGAAACCTTCCCCACACGCGCTTTATGAAAGGAACTTTCTCGCAGAGCAGCACCGCACCGAAACCGCCAGCCGTCTACCATGGATGTGATCATGGTGACATCCCCGACTACTTAACTTGTGTTAAAGCTGATTGACAAGAACAAAGAGGGTACAATTACATTATGCAGCGCTGGCACGGCACCCTCTTTTATTTATTATTCAGCTACAAAACTTCAACTGGAAGAAACACTTCAGAGTTTTTGGCGTCGAGGAGACGGAATTGAATTGACAATAATTCCGCGCCGCGTAGTATGAAGTTGTGTTGATTAGAGATTGCTTCCCCCTAAATCATTTGTCACATTGCCTTATATAAGGGTAAAACAGACTTCAACCATGTGTAGCTGCAGCGCTATCTTTGGGGAAATACAGGCAGTAGACTATGTATTGTTTAAAAGAACAGAAGTGATTTGCATGCTCAATCGCTATTTTTCTTGCCTGTCCGACTCCCAGAATTTTCTCCTTTTACTTAAAAGGCAGTTAAACAAATGGAATTTTATTTATGCCACATCCAAAGCGAAACCAGTGATATTTAATAGCAAGCGTCTACTGAATGTATCAGAGGGCATCCCCACGCTAAACGAGCCCCATGAACGCGAGCTGCACGGCACAGTGCCAGCAGATGCATTCATTAGGTAGTTAAAATGTAATGCCACCACCGGCCCAGGACTTGGGGAGAGCAAACCAAACTCACAGCATCACAGAACTGTAGGGGTTGGAAGGGACCTCTAGAGATCATCGAGTCCAACTCCCCCACCAAAGCTGGCTCTCAATACCAGGTTGCACAGGTAGGCGTCCAGGTGGGTCATGAATACAAGGTGTGCCCATCTCCGTTTCCTCTTGCTCTTGCTGCTATCTGAATATCCAGGATTTTCACCGATTTTAGCTCTAGCTTTCCCTGCCAGGTGGCTCATCCCAATGCAATGCACTCCCACACGGAGCACCCCACACGGGAACAGCTACGAGGACACGCTTCAGCCACGTCCCTGCAGCAGCACAGTGCCACCTGAGCAGAACCTGAGCTCTCCCAGCAGGGCTCGTTCCAGACTGGCATCACCGCACCGCTTTCCCCAAACCACCCTTGCAGCATAACCCAACACGACGAGGGAATGGGATGAAGAACTCAGCATCCCTCTCTTGCATGTTATCAGCTGCATAACTTAAATGAGAAAACATTTTTACGCTCTTGAGCACCAGCTCACAGATCTATATTTTTGTCTCCGTTTTGCTCAAAAGCTCTTCTACTCGCTTCTTTCTTTCGCAGCGGCAAGTCAGTAATGCGCAGCTGAACATGTATTAATTATTCCCCACTTTAAAGTGTTGGCTTGAAGAGAAGAGCTGCTCTCAGAAACCCTGAAAGCTTCTGCTTGGTTTCTCCATGCACTCTAACTGGGACGGAGCTGCTGGCTGCAGAGCTGTGCTGGGCTTGAGCTTGCCACCAAGAACCACAGACTTTTCCCCCTCCTCCTCCTCATAAAACATCAGTTTACAAACACATCCACCAAGGGAAGCGCATCACGTGGCTTAGAGAGCAGGGTCCTTTTGAGCAACGCGTACGGCAATTTCTTTTTCCTTAAGATGCACCTTTATGTTAAATGATAGCTCCTTGGGGATTGTCATTAATGTTCTGGCAAAAAGGGAAAAAAAAAAGATTCTTTTTTTTTTTTTTTTTTTCCTGTTTTTTACCTTGACTGATGAATTTAGCGTTTTCTTTCTGGTCCTGTTTACATTTAGCGTTTTGATGATGTTAAATTCTACAAATGAGAGCAGTTTTTAAGTGTTCCTTTCAACACTGACTGCCTTTTCTGTTTGATTTCTCCTGCTGCCGGGCTGTTGTCAATGCTGAATGCTGGAATTGTTGTTGAGCAGGCACAGCTGGATGAATTAAAGTCTCTCCAGTAACTCAAACCAGAAATGACTTCATCCCTAAACTTTCCATGTAGCGCAGGTCAGAACTCCGAGTAGGGACAAAAATAATGGGGTTACCAGAGAAAGAAAAAGTCAAAAGTACAAGTCAAAACAGAGCAGGCGGTTTGGAGTGGTTTTGTGTGGCTGCAGCAGTTTCCCTGCGAGCAGTGGCTCCGTTGCAGGCTGAACCCTGATGGAGACATTCGAGAAGTAATTGTGTTCTGAGTTCAAACAGAACATCTGCACGCGTGTGGGTGCAGAGCTCCGTACAGTTACCTTACTCGCTATTTACTTAAATTATCTGCTAGGTTTCCTGGTACATAGCTACCAGCACCTAATGATAGAATCTATTAATTTATTCAAGGAACTTTGCCAAAAAAACAAATAAAAGCGCTGAACACAAACATTTCCTCTCTGCTCGTTTAGAGCTCATCACAAACACCGAGGCGTTTCCGCGTGGCGAAGGCGGATTTTAAAAGGTAACATATTTAATTAACACGAAGCAATTTCTAAAGCAAACACCAGGCTGGGCCCATTGTAGCCAGGCGGTCCCACGTGCTCCTCCCTCACAGCCTGGGGTGCTCGGAGTGCCCCTCGCCGCACCCTGTACCCACAGACCATTTATTACCAAGGGAAATATTCAAGAAACATTTAGGTATAGCCAAGAAACATTTAGATATAGCACTGAGAAACATGGTTTAGTGGGGTTATTGGTGGTAGGTGGATGGTTGGACTGGATGATCTTGTAGGTCTTTTCCAACCTGGCTAATTCTATGAAATAAATCCATCCTCCGCATGTTTACCTTTCAAAGAGGAGCATCACAGAATCATTAAAGCTGGGGATCTCCCAGCCCACCCCACCGTGCCCACGTCCCTCAGTGCCACATCCCCATGGCTCTGGAGCACACCCAAGGATGGCTACCACCTCCTGTCAGGGAGCTGTCGAGAGACATAAGCTCTCCCTGAGCCCCCCATTCTCCAGACAGACCCATCCCAGCCATGTAGAGACGATACCACAGGAGCTCAGCACCAGAGGCGTTTAAAAACAAGGCTTAAGGATCCTCCCAGCAGACGTGTGGTCGAGGGCCTCTGAAACTCAATGTTCTGTGCTGGAATCAATTTGTGCTATCAGCAGCCAGGAGTTCTCCGAGCTTACACCGTCATCTGCTCTTCACCACTGCAATTCTGAGCAATCAGCATCAAGGCAGGCTTCGGAGTGCCCTCCCAACCCAGCGGGAGCTGACTGCTAAGAGTCATCTAAAACACTCCACAACAGGAAGGTTTACTGGTATAATGGCCACGCAGGTCCATGTCATGCTCTGCATTTTTTCTGCTACACACTTTGCTATGTATTTTTGTACTTCAGGGGAGCTGTGTTAAAAGCAGCTCTCCAGAACCCTCTGCTTGCATCGTTACTCGGTGAGATCCGAAGCTGATGTGCCGAAGCACACACAAAAGCAGCAATTGTCGGGATGCGGATTAATATTCATGCGTGCAGGAAAACCTGTCAAATCCCTCCCAATAATTGCAATCTGCCAATGACAATCATTCCAGCTGGCTAACGGTCAGCCCATACCTTCCCACCTTCCTCTTCCTTCCGTGTTTGCCAGTGGCTTGCTGGGCTCTGCCCGCACCAGCTACCATGGTGCGCAGCCTGCTCCGTGATGCTCGGAGCCAGACCCAGGGTAATGCCTAAAGTGCTGTATCTTCATCTCAGCCCTGTGACCGAATCGTGGGATTTACCCATTTTATGCATGGCAAAAGTGAGAATTCTCTTCTGTGGAGCAACTGCTCAGAGGAAGGGGGTGAAGGGCCAAATCCTGCTTTCCAAAAATGCAGGGTTGGTGAGATCCAGCTCTCTGCAGCTATGGCTCTCTCGGTGATCCCACTTAAAAATTTTACTTTCGAGGCACCGTAACTGCATGCAAAGTTGTTCTTGGATCTGAAAGACAAAGAGCCCTAACAAGTCACAGGCTCAGCCTGGGAGGAACAACTGATCTACACACAGATGGAAAGACGTTTGCAGAAGGGGAATCTCAGGGTTTGATCCTTGCTTCGTCCTTATCCAAAAATTGCTTTGTTTTTGAACGGCACGGTTCGGTTTGCTGCAAGCCTCGTGGATCTCAGCTGCGTTTCATTCCAGGGATGAACACGATCCCATTATTCTATTACCAAGAATATTAAAAATAAAACATAGATGACAACTTTATCGCTTAAGATGGCATTCATTGCATACGTGTAAGGATTTTATTTTTTCAAGAGGGGTTTCATTTGGATTTCCAGCATACAGCCATGCATATATACAGCAGTCAAAGAAGCTATAGCCTGTCATTTCAATAAAACATGTATGAAAGCATCCCTAAGCACCTCCTGACATGTCAGGAATATATGGTGTAAGAGTGCGTCCATGTCAGCAGTGACAAGCTGAACCTTAATGGCTCTAAAACAGCCTTTATGGTTTACTGTACCCGTAATCCATTTTATAATGAGTGCTCAACTAAATACAACGGTTCTGAGAGTTTCTTCTGCCTTTTAAATCACCCCGAGGTGCCTAGATGGAGGAAAAACCTCCAAACTGTGGGAGATCCTTCCGGAGGAGCACTCTGTGCTGAAACACAACAGATACATTAAGGATAGGGCTTTAGTCTAATCCTTAAGTATCCTTCTGTGGGTTTTAAGAGAGACCACTATTGATATTTTCCTGTATTTTACCAGGCTGGCACTGCCTTGGACTTACAAAATGCAGGGAAAGGGGAGAGGGGCTGTAAGCCCACGCCATGCACAGGCGGGATGCAGAGCAGGAACCGCATCAGAACACGCAATTCCCTGTCATGGCTTCACCTCGATCCATGCAAAACAACACGCTGCTGCTGCAGGGGGAAGGGGTGATGTGAGCGGGACAGATCTGTTTGCAGCACCTCCCAGCACAACTGGTGGGAGCTCAGTGCTCCTTGCAGGCATTGCTCAGATCAGCCAGCACTGCATGCAGGAGGGCTGCTGAGGGGTCAGGAGTGGGCTGACCTGTTAAAGAGAGGCAAAACGAGGGTCAGATTTCCAAAGATGTAACAATAATGGACGTGAAGCAGAGAATCATTAAGGCCTGAAAAGACCTCTCAGATCCTCCAGCCCACTGCCCATGTCTCTCAATGCCACATCCCCGTGGGTCTGAACACCTCTAGGGATGGGGACTCCCCACCCCTGGGCAGCTGTGCCAGCACCTGGCCGCTCTCTGGAAAAGAAATTGTTTCTAACACCCAACCTGACGCTCCCCTGGTGCAGGTTGGGGCCGTCACTTCTAATCCTATTGCTGTTATCTGGGGGAAGAGATGGACAACAGGAATCTCTAGCTGAATCACCTTCCTCTATGCAAAAGCTAAGCTGTGCTTGGATTGTTTACTCAGGAGAAAGCCTGCATGTGTTATGGGGCAAAACAAGGCTCCCACCTCCACCAGCCCCAGTTACCACGCTGCTCCCTTTGGCAGGGGCAGTGCCCCACGGCTTCCATACCCACACTGCATGCCTCTGGCCTCATGAGCATGTGGACTCTGAGACTTCCTGGCCAAATTTGAGGAGGTCTGAGCACTGCCTGTGCTCACTGCCCAAGGGCTGCACCGCCCAGGGGCCCTGCTCCCACTCTTCACTGGGGCACCAGGAGCGTAGCACAGCATCTTTGCTCCCTTTTACTCTTTAAGATCAAATCTCTGTTTTAAGTCATGTCATCTCTTCAACGTTAAAAATAAAAAAAGGTACCTCCAGGCCCCCCCACCACCCCGGGGGCACCAGCCGCACCCTCCCTACCTCCCCTCTGGCCACTCTCCCTATGCACCATCCCCATGTTAATCTCATTTCCCACAGCAGAAAGCACGTCCAGCTCCTCTGCACCCTAGAACCACCCCTCGGGCACTCGTGTCTCCTGGGAGACCCCCCCAAAAAGGGCAGCCGGGGCTCCCCATGCTTGCACAGGGTGCCTGGTCCCTGCAACGGTGCCCCACGGGTGTCAGCGGGGTGCACGGGAGCGCCCAGGGGAGGGAACAACACGAAACAGCCACTTAACATCTATTTAGAGCCTGGGAGCATTTGTGAAAGCTGTCCCCATTACTGTTGAAAAGATGCAAATTTGGTGAAATAATCAGCTGTATGGCTGCAGGCTGTTTCTCAAGTACCCTGATTCCTTACAGGAGTGAAGGTATTAGTGCAAGGCACACAGCAAGGCCAAGTTCATGTTGCTCAGAGGTAGCCCCTAACCAAACTCCACCAAGTGCTATAAAACAAGATTTGTTATCCCGGAAAGCATTGACAGTTCATCCAATAAAGCCCCCAAAAAAACAGAACCCTTAAGGCGGGTTGCAGGGGTGCAAAAAACAGCGCTCACAGGCACGGCCCCGCTCCCAGCCCACCCCATGCCACGCCGCCTGGACCGCGCATGGCGCAAGGCAATTAGGGAAAGCATCTCGAAAACATTTCGCATCAGAAATAACAACCACCAAAAAATCCCA
The DNA here is from genome assembly GCF_002078875.1 of Numida meleagris. NCBI lineage: Eukaryota > Metazoa > Chordata > Aves > Galliformes > Numididae > Numida > Numida meleagris. The sequence continues at coordinate 1,669,959 of NC_034413.1, read as the reverse complement.
TCCTGCGCCGAGGGACGCTCTGATCCGCCGGAACTGGCTGCAGTCTGTGAGCAGGGCACGGCTTTGCTTTGTGTTTGGGGCTCGTGCGTGGCTGCGTGCGAGGTGTGAGCCCGCCTCGTGTTGGCACGCCGCCCTCCTCGCCCCCCGTCTCCCATCGGGATGGGAAAAAACGAGGGTGTATTTAAGAAGGGGGCAATATTTGGCACCCGAAAACGCTCCCCCAGAAGATGCTACTGTAAACAACGCGCTACCGACGCAAACGGCTGAAATGCATCAACTCCACGTACGTTTCCTTGAGGAAAATGAAACACGTCCTGGAGACGGAGATGCAAGGTGAGCCCGCAGCCAGGCAGTGTGATTATTACAATTCTGGTCCTCCGTCAAATGGGTTTTACAGCCGCCTCTGACTTCAACTAACGCCACGGAAACAAAAACACAGGCAGAGATCAGGCGATGCTCGGCTGCGCCTGTGCCGTGCACGCAACAACGTCAGGCAGAAGTTGGAATCCTGAAATGTTCTCTTTCTCGTGCCTGGCGTAAGGAACAAGCGGCTCACGCGGCTCCACGAGGCGGTAATGGCACCAAGTGGAGTTGGAGGGGTGCGCTGGCGCGCGTTTGCCCCACGATACGCATCTTTATGCATTATGCATTCCGTTTTCTCACGTTTTTTTCTCAGCGGGCAGGTACCGTGCTGTAGTTCTCAGAATACCCGGGAAAAACATCCCAGCAAATTGCATTACTTGTCTATACAGATCCTATAAGGAGCACAAAATAGGCAAGGAGAGTCTTCACCGTGTAAAGCCTTTTTTGATTCTCTCCCCCCCCCCCCCACCCCCATCTTCTGTAACAACATAAAAGATCCTGTTATGACAAGTACTCGGGTAGTTCGTTCTTTCATTTATAATTTAACCACAGCCTATATAACCTAATCAGAAAAATGTGGAGCATGATTAGTACAACAATTGAATGCAGTTGGGCTTCTTGAGCAACTCAAAGAACAATACAAAAGAAAGCAAAAAGAAAAGGGTGGGGGGGGGGAGAAAAGCGAGGAGCGGTGTCGCGGGCGTATCAGAAAATATGTGGTATTTCTTTAATATTTCATTTTAAACTACCTAATTGTGTTTTTAAGCTTCGGTTCCTGTAATTTTGCAAGACGAGGCATTCCAGTGAGAAAACATATGGTAAGGGATTTTTAAACCACATAGCTAGAGTGCATCATAGACTTATCTGCTGCTTTAGTGTCACAAAAATCCACCGCTGAATTTATCCAGTCACCCATTAAAGAAAGAAAAGAATTAAAGGAAAAGGAGTTTAAAAATCCCCAACTGCTGCAAAAACCACCGGCACCGACATCGGGTTCAAGCTCCTTCCTCGGGAAGGAGAAGCGGCGACCAGCCCTCCCACAGCTGCCGGCTATTTCGGGATGCTGCGTAGTAAATATCGCACTGAGCCGAGACAAACTGTGGTCAGCAACAACTTGTAACTTTGCCTGGGCTCAAATGTGGTTTAATGGCTCCGGTGTGTGGAGCGGAGGTGAGCTTTGACTTGGGGCCACGTGGAGAGGTTCCCCGGTAAGGTCACTCGTGGCGCTTTGTGTGGGGATCCAGAGGGTGTCAAGGCATGGGAAAGGCAACGATCGGCACTGGTAGGGCCGGGAGGACACCAGCATCCTCCATCCAGCATCCTCACTCCATGCGGGGCCCACGGGGAGAGGGGGACCCAGCACAACACAAGGCAACGTCCCCTCCAGTGTCACTGCCGACAGCCCCGGGGTTGGCCCTGGGAAGCGGCATTAAAGAAACTTCTAATGGCTGTGAAGAAAAGGAGCTGCATCGTGGGGCCAAGGTGCGACGCATGGGGAACAACCAGGCACGGCTCCGGGGCTGCCCCCGAAAACCTTTCATCCCATGGGCACACAGAGCAGTGCCACGGCTCACACAGCTGCACGAGCTTCTCCCTTCTCATCCGGCCGTTATCTGAGCGTACCTGCCATCGGCCTTTCCCTCTGCATCGCTTTTCTGGCTTTTATAGCCAGCCCCCAGCCCCTTGCTCAGAGGATTCCCCCAAGGTTGTGCGCGCGTTCCTCCGGGAGCCCCTAAGTGTAAGGCGTGAGAAAAGTGTAAGGTGTTAATCTTGATAATTAGTGCGCAAAAACCAATTAGAGGTCCAAAAAACCTTAAGGCACCGAAAGTGATTTTTTGTTTATTTGCTTACCTTATTAAGTTAAATATCTGTCTGAATTAATCACTAATGAACGTGAAGAAGGCTCAGTAGCACTGCCTTAATGAACAGCGGTGTCAGATGCATTTTACAGGGCACCAAATCACCGGGTACAGCAAGCCAAGCTGCTATTCAAAATCACTTTCCTGCCCAATTTTCTGTTTGCGAGGCAGTAAATTATTTACATTTACTGCGCTCATTGAAGTACTTAAATAGTACGAACGGACTTACGGCGCAGTTTTCAATACATGCAAGCGTTGCCCAAGGCTGCAGCTGGAACGCACGGCGTTGCCCGGGGGGCTGCAACCCCCCCAAGCCTGCCTCCTGCATCCAGCCCTGCAGCACCCCGCCATCGGATGGAGCACATTTGTTCCCCGTGCTTTATGACTTCGCATGCCTCTCTATGAGCGCTGCAGGACCGAGACGATGCGCGCTGAGAGCAGTCCCCCCCACGCCCGCGCAGCGGCTCGAGCAAAGTTTGCGTGGTTCCGTGCCGCTGCAACAACTGCATTCGCACTCTCTTTCCATCTATTATTCACATCATAAACATCTGCATTGTAAACGTCAGATGTGCTGATTGTCAAGGTGCTGGGTATTAAGAGCGTGCGCTCAGCATCGCTCTGTTTGAATTAAAACACACGTATCGTTTCCCAGTAATATCTCAAATTGCATCCGGCTTTATTTTCTGAGCACAGGCACCGGCGCTTTCTCACCTATCTCCTGTGCCGGTTTTTGGGGTTGTTTCTTGTTTTGTTTTTGTGCTTTGGAAAAACCCTCGTGCAATCCTTTCCCGCCGCAGCTTTTGGCTGCGGGGACGCAGAGGAGGAAGGTGAGCCGAGCCCCAGCGCTGCGCTGCAGGCACAGAGCCGAGCCGAGCGGGAAGGGGAGAGACTCAGAGCAGAGGAGCAGAGAAAGTGGGAGCGCACGGCTTTCTGGGATCGGCGTGAAGGTGATTTTTTTGATTTTGATTTTTTTTTTTTTTTTTTTTTTAATTGCAGCCCGCGGACCGAGCGAGAAAGGGTGCCGCAGGAAACACGCCGTCAGATGTTTGCAAGGAGAACAACTTCGCTCCTTTCCCGAGCTCCAGAACGCTCGGTGAGGGCACAGGGAGCTGCATGGAATCACGCACACCACCTCGGGTGGCTCCGGTGCGTCGGTCCTCTCCTACCTTGCCTTCATAAAACAAGCAGTAATAACCCTCCAAGAGATGCGTTGTGGGAACATTGGCAGGGCAGAAACCGCGCACGGCATCCCGCAGGTTTAACCATTTCGGTGATTCGTTCTAAAGGAGAAAGAATGCCACACCAGCGCTTAAAAAGTCCCACGCTGTTACACAGAAGTGAACGTTACGATGGCTGTAATGATCTAACTCAAAGAATCGGGCGCTCTTGGAAGCATCCCGTCTAAACACAAAAATAATCACACTAACGATGGTGGAATTAGTGGTATGACCCCAGTCCGGGCTGGGACAGAGCCCCGCGCTGCCATCAGACGCAGCCCATCTCGTCCATCTCTGAAGTCCTCTGCTCTTTGTTACTTAATGCGATGCAGGAGATCAAAGATCCGCACAGTATGTGCCGGGGTGTTGCTGCAGTCCCTGTCATGCGTTTTAAAAAAAATAATAATAATAAAGATTTCAAAAAAACAAAAACAAAACAAAACAAAAAAAAAACCAAAACACGATTTTTTTTTCCTTTTGTTTCTTCTTTTTTTTTTTTAATATTTAATTTTTATTTTTTTTTGGGGGGGGCTTCCCTCGCGAAACGCGGTTAAACTCAAAAATAAATAAATAAAGGCGTTCAGAAATAAAAAAAAAATAAAAAAATAAAAACAGCGAGCGAAGCCCCGCG
>NC_034413.1:1664131-1665642 GCF_002078875.1 Numida meleagris | reverse complement strand
AGGAGGAGGAGGAGGAGGAGGAGGAGGAGGAGGAGGAGGGAGGAGGGAGGCAGCGGCGGCCGCGCTTTACAAGTTCCTGAATTTTATGGCTGCGCTGCAACAGCGGAATGTCCACTCAATCTGTTGAGAAGTTAGCGCGGCAAACATGCGCCGGGCATATTAAACACAGGGTGAAATGGTGTAGTGAATATTTATTAGCGAAAATATAGGTTCTCAAAAACAGAAATAAAACAGGGTAATGGATGAAGGGAAGAATAGATTTAACACCGAAATAAATATCAAAGGTGCAAAGAAAAGGCAAAATATAGTGTTCAAACAAAGCTGCGAATTGGGCCCCGATTTAATGCGTCCCCGGGGAAGGAAAGGTTGGACAGACTGTTGGAATTGAGATACTACTTTTAGTACACAGCCCCTGTAATGCTGTCAGCTTTATTTCCTTTGACAAATGTGAAATAAAATTTGTCAAAGTTAGGGCTTGGTAAGTTTGCTATTGAAAATTCAATTGGTAATAACTAGTATAGCCCGGCACTCAGGAGATTTTTAAGGGAAAGGGATGGTTCGGATGCTGGGAGGGAGGGAAAGAAGCGCGCTCGCGGCAGACTGCGGCTCGCTTTTTAACATTTGGCAGTGGCATTCCTCCATTTGCGATTAGTTTGTAATCGAGCGCGGCGATGGCGCTTCTCTGCGTCCCGGCACCGCGTTGGGCACAGCCCTGGGCTGTGGGAGAGGGCTCGGAGCGATGGCTGAGCAACGCCACCGCGGCCCTGAGTTGGTGCAGGGGGGGCCGTGAAGGCACGAGAAATATTTTTCCCTCACGGCGCGGAAGTAAGAGAGCTCCTCTCACTACGAATCCGCTCCTCCATCGAGGGAGCAGCCCGGGTTCTCTCCCTCCACCCCGAATCCCAGCTGCTGAAGGCAGGGATGGCTTTTCCGGCAGCACGGATGGAATCGGGTTTTGCTTCCTGTGCCTCGCAGGGCGGGCCTGGTGCCGCGGCGCCTCACAGAACACGCGGTCTCTTCCCCCCTCATCCTCGAGAACAAAGGAGCCTTGAATAACAGGGCCCGGTTTTGGAAACTGGGCCATCGTACCGGCGACAACCCCCTGGGTTTTTTTTTCTCCCCGGTGGTATTTTACGGCGGTGGCGATGACGATGGCACTGCGACACGGACCGTGCCTGGAAGACGAACAGGCCGCAATACGTCGGCGCTAATTTCACGTGGAACCCGATGGCTCAGGGCTCCCTTCCTCAGGGCTCCCCTCACACGGGCACTCCGCACTATGTGCAGAGCAGTCACCGGGCGCACATGAAATTCGCCCTTCCCGTACAGCTCTCGGTCGGCCCCAATCTCTCTCCTGACGCACTAGTTCCACCTCAGCTGCTGCTCCTTTATGTGAGAGAGCAACACAGAACACCTCGAGCAGCGCGAGTCCCGAAGCATTATGTCACGCGAGTGTTTTATCTCTGACTTTTTTTTTTTCTCTCTTTTTTTTTTTTTTTTCCAGGCGCTAT
>NC_034413.1:1659329-1661829 GCF_002078875.1 Numida meleagris | reverse complement strand
CCTCTCGCATTTGTTATCCTAATAAAAGTTTCTCGGCCCCGCCATAAAGTTGTCACTTTAAAGGCACGTTATGAAAAACAAGCGGCAGCGTGTCAGCGGGCAGGGTGAATATGGATGGAGGGGGCGGGGGGGGGGGATTTAATAAAAGGTATTGAGGATTTAAGCTGCGCGGAGGCAATCTTCTGCTTCCCAGCCCTGGGAAGGTCGGCTGCCAGGAAAATATTAATATTCCCTCTTAAGCCCCAATCAGACGCGCGCTCCGCATCGGGAAAACTTCGCGCCCCACAGAAGCAGAGGAGCGCCCACGGGGCCGTCCTCGGCATTTCGGGGGGGGTGGGGGTCCCGTGTGCAGGCACCGTCCTGCCCCGGGGGGCACGGGGGACGCGAGTTGTGCCGTGGGGACAGCGCGAGCGGCCCCGGTGACGGAGCAGTGCCAGCACGGCGAGCACGTAACCGGGGAATCGAGCGAAGGCAAAAGCATTCCGGAGCCCTCTGAGCGTTTTATTAAAGGCAGGAGGGTTGGTTTTTTTCTTTTTGTTTTTTTTTTTTTTCTTTTTTTTTTTTTTTCTAATTAAGCGAGGGAAGCGGATTCCGTGGCAAATCCTTTTGTGCGTGTGCGTAAAGTTCAGCCCGCGCTTCGAGGAGCGCTCGCTCGCTCGCTCGCGCCGTGCTGTTTTCCAAACGCGTCTTTCAAAAGAGCTCGTGGGTTTGCAGACTCCAAAAACACCATTAGATTTGGAATGGACCTCGTCGCATTATATGAACCAACATAATAAAACCCGCAAGCCTTACAAAGAGTCAGGAAAGTTCAAACACGAACCGAGTTAACATAAAAATTGCTAGAAAACACAGGAATAGTAATTTGGGGATAAGAAAGGAGGTAGAATTCGTGTTGTAAGTGCAAGTGATCTGGAAATAGCTGTTTGTCTTGGACATTTCCAGGGAAGTGACATCATGCGCTGTGTCTATTGGGATATTAGTTCTGCATTTTTCAGCCCAGATTCTGGCACTAAAGTTGGCAAAATTAGACCATTTTGTTCAACTGATCTTCGAGCCGCCCACCTCCACCACGCATTACAGCACACCTATGACATGACCCAAGAACAATGGGTGAAAAATGGGCTATAAAAACATGAATGGCCTGCTTCATATAAAGCAGATTTTATAGCGCAGGTGTGCCTTCATTTATCGATACTGTAAAGCAGTGAGATCATGCTGGCAGTAAAACACAACATTTGTAAAACAACAACAAAAAAATTCTATTAATTAAAAATGTAATGGCACAGATAAAAACTCAACGGGGTGTTTTATAAATATATTTGATATTTTGTCATCAGATGCTTTACATCATCTCACACGGAACTCAGCCAGTTCTGAGAAGGATATCTGGAAAGGAGGGGGAAAAAAAAAAGATTTAATTGAACTGTAAAACTATAGCCCACATTTAGGAAAAACCAGGCACGTAAAAATATCTATTTAATAAGTGCCGTTTAAGTTGTTAAAGCTGGGGGTGTTTTTGTGCTTTTCTTTTTTTTTCTTTTTTTTTTCCTTCACCCATTAGGATATGAATGGGAAAAATTATGAATAGGAAATCCTGCTGGAGTTTTTATTGCCTATTTCCTTTCGGGAAGATGGCATTGTTCCTCTTTTAAATAAGGGAAGGGGCGTAAAACAAGCCTAGGCGTATGACAGACATCCTTCAAAGCTCGGGCTGCAGAAGTATGCTGTTATGTATTTTTGTTACTTACAAGGCAAAGGCTGTTCTATTTTTAAGCAGGGCTGTGCTGCTGTGTATGTTTCACTTCCCTCGAAAGGGGTTTTGGCATAATGTTGTTTTGATTAAGGGAGATTTCTGTTCTATTCTATTTAGGTTCTTATATGCTGGTTTTTTTTTTTACTACACAATGCAGGGGGAGAGGCAGGAGTAAGGGATTATTGGGGTTGGGTTTTTTTATATATTTTTTTTTTCCCTGAGCTCATTCCAGGACAGGGAATAATTGTTTTCTGCCCACAGCAACATCTCCTGAAATCCTGCGAGGCTCTGCAGAACCCACCTGTCGAGCTGCCCACGGGGGACACACTGGGGTCCTCCCAACCTTATTTGTTGTTTCTTCTTATTTGTTTTTAATAGGAAAAAAAAAAAAGTCCGAATTTCCTGGGCAGAGATCTCCCTCTCCAAACCCTACATCACCCAAAGCTGCACTCCGCAGTCCTGGCACTGCAAGCCAGTGGGTCTGCCTCTTCCATTGCACAGCAGCCCTGGTGGGGCAAAGAGAAGCAATCTGGGATGTGTGGGTTCCTGGCCCCAAGGCTGCTCTGTGAGGAGGGGGCACCCCAAGCCCGGGGGCTCCCTCCAGACCCTTTCCCAGGGACTGTGCTCAACCCCCTCCTTAACCTCTCCTTATTGCCTCCCCCTCCCCGACCGCCACAATTCCAGCTTGTGTCATCATGTTCGGCACAGATGTTTCAACAGCTGTACACGTTGAGCATGTTTTAAGAG
>NC_034413.1:1636829-1654329 GCF_002078875.1 Numida meleagris | reverse complement strand
TACCTGTGGAAACATATTGCTGGAGGTCAGGCCGGAGGGTCGATTTGTCAGGCAGCGGTGTCAGGGTCCTCACATCCACAACTGCAATTTGTTTTCTTAACACTTTTTTTTTTTTTTTCTCTTCCAGGATATGTAGCTGCAGAGGCCTAAGCCTATAAATTTCCAACTTCACACATGTTCATTGTTTGGTTTCCTTTTCTTTTTTTTCCCTTTTTTTTTTTTTTTCCTTTTTCCAGCGGCTGGTTTAATGCGTACAGTATTTTTACTAATGCGATAAACTTTGGGAACTCAGATACCATACATCACAGGCGGCAGTGTCGGAGATTAGCAAGCAGCATCCTTTGTACAATGTGATTTATCTGTCCCCTCCCCGGCCCGTCCTCACCCCCCTCTGCCTTCACATCCCCAGCAGAACAGGCCCGCTGCACAACAGCACGCTTCGTGGAAGCACTGCAGGCTTTATGGGCGACCTTACCATGCCATCAAAACACTGCCCACCAACTTCGAATCGTTTTAACCACACTGCCAGAATCAATCCGAAATAACAGTGATAGAAACCCGCAAGCAGATAATTTTTTCCATGCAAAAAGCTGGCTCTCCCTTTTGTCTCTCGGACAGACCAAGCCCGGCAGTGAGTTGTACAGTATTCCAGGGCTGCAGTGATGCCATCCTCATTGCGTCACATGCAGTGAGGAGCACTGATGGAAACGGTCTCTGGTTTTGATTTATGCTAATTTTTTTTTTTTTTTTAATAGCGGAGATGTCATTTTTTTTGTTGTTTTCAAATACGATCAGCTAACTATTATGTGAAGCATTAGGACAGCAATAAAGGTTTTAGCTGAAAATGGGACCAAAGTCACTGAAGAATTTTGTGGAGTATCTTATTTAATTACAGACTTCATCCTGCGACGGAGAACTTTCATATAGAGCAAAGCCCTCTGCAGCACCTTCTTTCCCAAACGTCTCTACACTCTAATTTCCAGCTCTCGCCTTCTCCTTCCGAGCACTAATGCCCGTTAATATCCAGAAAGTATCAGTTGTATCCAAAGTTTCACTCTATTAAATCAATGAAAAATATCTCGGATTTAATATGTTTGGCTTAGGAAATTTGTTTTGTCGGCTGCAGCCTACCGCAGATTGCCGGGAGCTTACCTCTGTTTGAATTAGAGGGTGCCGGCTCATGTGCAGCTCAGACATCGGCCCATAAGACCGTGAAGCGTGGCTGATTTTTGGAGAAACTACTAAGTAGTTTCTATAGTGATAATGATGTACTATGTGCACCTATTGGGAATATATAAAATTAGAGAGAATTTCTGTTTGCTTTGGTCCTCTTTCTAGAATAATTACAGTAACTGCCATTCATTCCCATTCTGTTACCCTGATTATTCTAGAATAACCTGGTTATTAAGGTTTAGTCGTGTTTAAGAACATACTGCAAAGTGACAACTTGTCATGTCGGTATTATCAATACTTTAAAATGTCCATATTAGTGACCCAATTTTCTCGAGATTCCTGAGTGTTTAATTTGGCGGGGAGGAGGAGGGGGGGAGGTAAATGATGCCTTTTGCTTTTCTCTGTTCCAAGTAACCTTAATTTTCCATCCCTGAATCGAGAGCTTCCCCTCAGAAACTAAAAAAAGAGTAGAAGCAATTACTTCTCATGACCCTAAACACACTCTCACGTTGGAAATCCTTCTGCTTTCATCGAATGCGGCGGGTTTTTAGGTTTTCCCCCAGCCAGGGGCAGAAGTGCCCTTGCTAAATTCAGTGAATTATGGAAACGAGGAGTGCTGAGTGGCGGACTCCAAACCGGTTCCCAGAATAGCACTTTGCAGCCTTAAAAAGCCCCCATGCTTAATGGAACATAATATCTTAAATAGCACTTCTCCTCTGAGGCAAGATCTCCTCTGTGGGGCAGGTGTACAATAGCAGGTATTTTCACTGTTATTTGAAATTTCCTTCGCAATTAGACATTTCCCATCCAAAAGGACTGAAGTTTAACCAAATGAAGCACGGCAAAAGCTCAGCGCTGGTGAAGGTGCATATAAAGCTGTCCAGAAGCACACTTAGCTGACGTTCTGACAGATTGTGCAATTTTGCTGTGGTAATTACTCAATGGTTCAGCAAATGGTAACTAAATACTTTGGAAATCAAAATGTCTAATTGCAGGCGCACATATGGTACCCCCCCCCCAATCCATTCCGCAGAAGGTAATGTAACCAGCACACCCAAACCTTCCTTAATTCCCATAGCACAGAAGCCACCAGTGACACAAAACAGCCGAGCTTTGGAAGAGCACCGGGGAAACAAGGTATAAATAATGGAAAACACGCCATGCTACATGTAAACTGGGGTTAGGAATAGAGATTAAGCTCATTTTGCCAACTGGGACAAAGGTGGTAAGAGCGTAGCATTGCTGTCTGGTGGTTACATGGAAAACTCTCTGCTGAAGTAGATGGGCCGGAGCTGAAAAAGTTGGCTCAACATTTGGTTTTTCAGACGGCACAGACACAGAGGTGCAGACACGAAGGTTCATGGATTCGTAGAACCACTAAGGCTGGGAAAGCCCTCTGAGACCACCAGGTCCAACCCCAACCCCCCCCACCATGCCCACTGACCATGCCCCTCAGTGCCACATCCACCTCTCCGCTCTTTCTGAGAAGAAATCTTTCCTGACACAGATTTTCCCCCCACACCTGCATGCAAAGGGCAGGGGAGCCCAGAGCAGCAGCTCACCCACGCCGGGTCCACCGGAGCCCACCCAAAGCAACCCAAAAGGCCACAGTCAGAGAGGAAATGTATCTCCCTCTGCACCTACCACTGCACTTCTCCACTCCACACCATTTCCACATCTCCTTTGATTGCAGCAGAGAGGAACAGCAATCTCAGCGCATCAGCACAAGCTCAGCCACGCACCTGCATCGCGCAGCAGCCATTTGGGTTTACTGCTTTGGGCCGGCCCTTTGTAAAGTCAGAGACAAAAAGCCTACTTCTCATTTCAGGTAACGCTTTAATTTACAAATGTTCGGAAAGCTTTAATGTAGGAGGACTAAATGGAGTTAATTATTAATTAGGGTTTCTGCACCACTTTCAGGCCTTTTCCTTCTAAAAAAGCTGGTCGCGTGTTCTACATTTTTGTAATTACTAGGCTGAAAACATGCATTACTTACTGCTCTTCTTCTCAGAGGAAACCCAACCCCCAGTTATTCTGACTCTCCTCGGGATTAAGAGTTCTTCTTTTTATTTCATGCTATTAATGCTTAGAAACTATGAGGATGTGTGATTAATGCAGGTAGCGTGACTTTGATATAGGACAAAGTAGCATTAATTGTATGATATACATTATTTTTAAAACAACTACATTGTCTTCATCTTGCATAATTATCTCTTTGTTGCTGTTAATCAGGATTTCCCAAAGTGGCACACAATAAAAAGCATTAAGGTTTATGTCAGCAGATCCAAATCTGGAATCAAATCTATCTGTACCATCAGGTGCCCATTAGGCCAGTGGAATTGCACATTAAAGACACTCAGACAATACAGACGGTTTTCTCTTGCAGTAACAGGGAGAAAGTGGAAATTGGAGCTCATGGGCACTGAAACCATACTTAGGAGCAGACAGTTCCTGACCAATCCATTACAGACAAATGAACCAAGGGAAAGAGGGGAAGTATTCACCCTTGTCTTCCATGCTTTTGGCCAGTGCCCTCGCAAATTATCCGAATTCCTGCCAGCATGAAAATATCCTCAGGCTTTTTTTTTTCTTTTTTCTCTCACTCAGAGTGAAGTTTAGCCACAACACTGCTACACATTTCTCTGTACATTTTAAAATAAAGAAGCTGGGCTCTGCTGTGTTGAAGGGGCCACCAGAGAGGCAGCTGCCACTGCTGCTATCAGAACAAATCCCATTTCCTAGAGGAAGGATGCACAACTGGACACAGAAGTCCACGCGGACACAGCCCAGGTTATGTGACAGCTATGAGCATAATCAAAACTCACTAACTGACGAGGTAAATGATTTTATGGCAAAATATTTTCTGTGCATGCTACCAGCTCCACTAAACATCTTCACGTTAGAGCTACCTGGGAATTTTTTTCAGGAAGCCTATTTCAGGGAGGCAGAGGCACAAAGCCTTTGTGTTGCCCATACTCCTCTGCTCTACTCGGACCTTTCCCTTCCTTCTTCCTTTCTTTCTCTTCCATTCCTTTTAAGAAAAGATAAAAAGAGCAACGAGGGATAACATGATCCTTACACCATGCCAACCTGCTCTCCAGCGCCTGCCTGATTAACAGTTCCCATCACTTTAGCCAAACAAGCTTCCTGCAAATGCCAGGCTGTCTTTCTTTTAGCATAAATCGGTGGAGGATGGGAGCGTGTGCTGGCCTTGTCTTGCAGTTGTTGCAGACCCCAAAGCCCTACAGGTAACACGCAAAGCATGTAGTGGGGCAGTGCAAGGGCACAACACAGCATGGGCAGGACGAAGAGCTTTTAAAAAGCAGGAAGGCACATCAGGCCAAAGAAGAAAATGAGCCTGGAGCAGTGAAGTAAGAATGATAATACCAAGCACTTATGTTCAAAGCACTGTACAAATATTAACTAATTAATCCTCAAAGCCCTCTCTGAAGTAGATAAGCAAGTGTTATTATCCCCTTCTTGACAGGGAATCGGAGGCAGCAAGGTTAAGTGTCACATCCAAGCCCAGAGAGCAAAGCTTTGGAAGATGTTTTTAAGGACACAAACACTCCCAGACCCCTATCCCATCCTTACTCCAGGAGTCAAAGCCAAGCTGGCCATCAGTCAATAGCAGACAGCAAAGACAAAGGGTTTGAAGAGGAACCAACACCTTGCAGAAAGCGTACCAACTTACAGCACTATTTTCATCACCAGCACGCACAGCCTGGAGTAGCCTTTTAACGTGGCCAAAGATGAGGTGGTGAATGACCAAGAGGAAGGAGGTCAGCTATTGTCTGGTGTCACGCTTGGCCTACACCAGCCACCTCTCCTTGGGTGTTTGCTTCCCCCCACAGCACTGTGAAAATACTAGTGGTGGTTAGCTTATTGATTAACTGGGAAGGGAATAAACAATCAATAAAGTGGAGTTGATAAGAAATTCAGAAAGAGGCTTCCTCTGACTCTGACCAGCGACGCTTTTGGAGGATGCAACTCCAAAAGAGGGAGCTCCACCATCTTGGGAAGCATGAGAGTTGTGTTTCTCATGAAATTCCAACCATCTTGTGCAGGTTTCCCAACAGAAAATCAATTCTTGAGTGTTTTCAACTCGAGGAAAAAGAGGAAGAAGGGGTCTTTCTGGAACCTGACCCAGAAACTGAGTAACAATGGATCAAGGAACTGTAGTTTGACCCATTCCCCCTGAAAATGGCTCGAGTTGGAATTGTTTCAGGTTTTGGCCAACCTCTTAAAAGTAATAAAGATTCAGAAAAACTGTCTATAAAAAGGAGATTAGGAATAGGCAGCCAAGAAAGCACTTTTCTTACAAAAGAAGTATATATATTTTATAGGTCAGAAGTGTTTACTGTTGGCAATATGGATTAGGGTGGAATTGCAGTGTATTCTGGAGTGAGCTGGGGGAAGGGAGAAAGAAAAAGAATTGTCTATGGTGTGCATTTGTTGCTCCAGTTCCTGTACTGACAGCTAAGGACCTTTGATTGTAAGATGAATTGTGGAGCAGGAGCTGCAGCTCTGTTTTTGGACATTGGTATTTTCACCAGCACTTCTGACTTCAAGGAGCCCTTTCAGAGACAAGAATAGTGAGGTGGATGTAAAGCTCCCAGAAACAATAACAGGAACATTTGCCAATTAATCTATCACACACTGCAGCACAATTTACCTTTTACCCTTCCAATTCTGAAGAGTTAGTTACTACACAATTGAAATTTTAAATTCTTACTGGATACAGCAAAAAATGAGAGGATATGGGGGGGCAAAAAAAAAGGGGACACATCAATAACAGGACAAAGCTTCTAATTTCCTGTACAGTTTCTTCTGTGTGACCTTGTCAGTGAATCTGGTCACTAATTTCCCAACGCTCCGTGTAATTACTGTTCAATGTAACCCATTCAGGCACGCTCATCCATGCTCCTTGGGAGCACCAGTGCAGTGCAGGGGTGGACATGCCCTGCATCCCCACATTCCCCCTCTGCCCTTTGCTCTGGGTCCCCTTGCTCCTTTCCTACGTGCACAACTTCCAATGCCACCAAAACCCGTCTGGTAGAGGACTTGTGATGGAAACTCTTCAAAGTTCTTATTTAACCCTATCCTTCATTTTTCTTCATGTTCATGAAAATAGGCAAGAGAAGTGTTTCTAGGTTTAACGAGTCATTTATAACTAATTACTGAAGCTTATTAAGTGCAGCTTCGGCTTAGGCATTTTATCCCTATTTTTTTTCTCTACAGTATTCACCAAAATTTGGCTTCCTAAGAGGAACTAATTGAATTTCATGGTTTACACATTACTTGCACACTCTTTTTAATCCTCAGCTCTATTTTTTCTATTACAGATTGTCCCGGAAGAAAGCCAAAACATTAACTTTGCATTCACCATATAAATAAGGGTATTTTTTTAACATTCTATCTGCAGGCACACACACACACTGGGTTGGAGCCTTTTCTAACTCTTCAGTGCACTGGTGCAACTCCATTAAATCAGCAGCAGCGTGCCAGAATGGAAACTGATGTAAGATCTTCTTACAGGTGATTATGGGCAAACAGAACCAGACCAGCCAGATATTTGTAACTTTCAGGAAAACTGGCTTCCATCTGAAGACTGAGCTTACTATTTTTAGTAAATTTTGAGCGAGTTAACCGTGTGCTTTAAAGCACTGTGGAAAGTTCCTTCTCTGCCATCTCCTTGAAGAAAATGTGAGGATCGACCAGTCTAGGCAAACCACCACCCAAACAGGAAGACCAAGAGGTACTGCCATCTAGCACAGCTAGCCACAATACAGGTCAACGTTTGTGCATGGGAAGCATAAAGATTGTGCTTGCAAGTGTGTTTTTAAAGCACAGTGAAGAAGGCATAAAGCTGCAGTCCATTTATTTGAAGGAGAAAAAGAGCAAGAAGGAATGTTCCAGGGAAATTTTTAGTAAACATGTGCCGTGGAACATCTCCAGCCCAAGGCATTTTTCTCAAGTCACAGCAGCATGCTACTTGATCTTTACCACTACATTTCCTACAGAAACAGAGTGAGGAAGCTTGCTTGGACTTTCCAGAGGTCTGGGAGATGGTGATGACCTACTGCAAAGTTCAAGAAACAATTTCCAACACAACTGGAAACTTTTCCAATGATCTTCCTCTCTTCTGTTAAGCACATCCTAAGGACTGGAATAACTATAAAGGGATCTCCAAGTATTATGAAATATATGAAAAAGTTATCTAGCCTTTCCTTTCTTAAAAGTCTTGAGTAGAAAAGTGCTAATAGAAACAATCCTCTTTTCAGCTGTACAAACCATAACAGGATGTTTACCTGCCTGAGCATTTCGGTAAGTTTGGAGGACCACCATCCTCAGTCACAACTAAGTATTCAGTGAAATGCATAGCAATCCATCACACACACACAAAAACCAAGCAGTGATAACGCAGCTCAATAGGACTCCATCTGCAAAATCTAAAAGAAATTCTACCAACAACAGCATTTGTATTTTTGGTTAGGGATTTGTTTTCACAAGGGCAGCCTGCGGGCTGCTGAGCAATTCAGCTTTCCCAAAGCAAATGAATGCCAATTGCCACAGTCACTGTTGGCAGACAAAGAATTCTCTCAGAAATTCTTAACAAAAGCAAACCAACAATTTTTCTATCTAGCCCTGGCCGAACAGCCGAGCTGTACCACAACTCAAAAAGGAACTTCCAAGGAAATAAACAAAGCTGAAGCAGCTACTCAGGCCTGGGAAGAATCATTGCTTCCAATTATACTTGGCAAACGTGGACACACCAGAAGCTGCAGTCCCAGGGGAAGGACTCTCAGGTTACCACAGTGCTGGGGCGTTACTACCAATCCCACCTCGAACAAAAGACTTACATGGGATTTAAGTGCATGGGGCTTATATTTGCCATCTGCACAGGGGTGAGTTGCATGCAAAGTGACTGCCAAAACAAATAAATGGGGGGGGAGAAAAAATGAGAAAACTATTTTCTGCTGCTCTCAAGTTTATTAATGCTGTCTAATACCTCTAAGGATAGGAGGTGCCACGTTTCTGGGAGAAAAAGTGTTCAAGGATGTCTGTCTTCTTGGCACCTCCTTTGCAGGCAGAATTTGCTCTCTTTGATAGTTCTGTTCTTGATTACGTTGTTTTAATCTGACATTTTACACTCTACTGGGCAGGAAAAGAGAGAAAAAACGGATCTACTTTAAGTTTGCTTTCCGTGCATGTCTTATAATAAACAATAATGTATGCAGAAAACACACTGCTAAAATTGGTTCCCGTGTTACTAATTTGATTCTCCAAGAATTGTTCGGAGGTTAATTTAAATAATATGCTTGAAAAATACATAATCCGACACATTTTATTTTTAGTACTGTGTCATAAATATACTCTGATTTGTTATGAAAGTTGCAAATAAAATTTGCTTTCGTTTGCACTTACAGTCTTAAGCTAAATTAAAGTATCAACTTTAATTAATTAAAAAAACGACTGACTGTTCTCACTGCCCGATCTGTTTGGGGCAGGCAACAATGATTTTGCCTAATCTTGTCACTTAATATCAATTCCAGCTCTGGATTAAAAAAACAGGGTTTGCGCACTAAAAGGTGTTTGTAGAGTTGCAGGAAGACATGTTCCTTGAAATGCTTGAAGTGCTCTCTAGAGCCAAGAAGATTTGAGACATAGGAACAGGAACAGTTTAGCCAAAACTAAGATAAAACTGGATAATTCACCCCAAAAGTGTATAGCAGGACAGCATGGTTGTAATGGGCTTTGTGAATGGGATTTGGTGGGGAGAGCAGCAGCATGCCCAATGGGAAACTGCACACTTTTACGTCCTCTACAGATCCCCACCTCTGAGTGTGAAAAGAAGGAAAAAACTGTACTAAATACGGCCTTAGTCAGTGCTGCAAGGCTGCCTATGACAAGGCATGGAGCAGGGATGCTACTGGATTTCCTTTTTTGCCGTGGGCAAGATATATTCATTGATATTAATAGTTTCCCCCTCGACTAGAATCAGTCTCAAACCCAGTACTCCTGTCTCACAGCAGAGTCATTTAAAGGTGGTGGCAGTGGTGCCATTAAGTAATTTCCACGTGCTTTACCATCTCCTGGTGCTGGGGACGCAAAAACCCAGGTACCATACTTGGCCTTACCTGGCCATACCTCTATGTACAGAAATACAGATTTTATTTTCAAGAGTGCCAAACCCCGTAACTCTTAATAAAAGACAGATTTTATGAGCACAAGCATCATAACAGACCGATGCAGTGATACTGATGAGCATCCCCTGCAAGATTTCACTGCTGCAGGAGATGGGCTCTGCTGGGCACCCACTTGGCGAGATACAGAAAGTGTGCCTGATCCCAGGAGATGTGGGGTTAGAAAACATGGAGAAACACCTCTCCACTCTTTTTCAGCTCCTATCCCTGTTAAAGTTGCTGAACCAAAATGAAAGAAATGGTAGAAGAAGTAGATGAAGAGGCATCCTCGCTTCCTCGTGGCTAAAGGGCAGAGAGCACTGCCCATTCAGACCTTCTTGTTGACCCCTGTAGGACGAGGTGGCCTTAATCATTGCCTGAGGAAGGATGAAATGGTCACCAAAGCTCTTCCTAAAGATGGGAAACAAAACAGACTAGAAACCTCAGAACTGTTTTGAACCACTATAATCAAGAGAGGGATTTTTCAGAAAAGCAATAAAATACTCGGATGTGATTTCTCCCATCTCTACCAGCAATGCAAAATTAAAAAAAAAAAAAAAAAAAGAGTTTAATTCCTGCTTCGTATCTGAGTTGTAATGAAGCACAGAGATGGGCATCAGGGGTGGGCCAGCGTGGGGCCACAGCAGCCATGGAAGCCCCAGACCATAGCCCCCAGCTTCCTCCTTTTCCCCTGCACAGAGGTGTAGGACATGATCTCAGTTTTGTGGCAATGAAAGAGGAAAGGCTTTTTAAAATAGGTTTGTAGCACTGAGGGACTGCTGATATCAATATCCTACTGTACACCGCTGCCGTGCCCCCCCTTCACTAAGGCAACCTCTCATTAATTGAGAAAGCATGAGCTCATTAAGCAATTCTGTTCCAAAGTTTCTGTAGTTGAAAAGCCAGTGAATTTCCCCAGGTTCTCAAAACCTCTTTCAAAAAGAGCCAAGTTCTTCTATATTCCTCTTTAAACAAATAAGGTTAGCTCCCCTTTTGCCATTCACAATTCAGCATTCACACTAAATTAATTTTTCCAAAAGTAATTCAAATAAAAGCTTTGCTGCTGCTACCCTTTTCAGAGCTACAAGATTGAATAAGGCATCTGAATAAAATTGTGTATTACAGCCTTCTTTAATATTTAAGCATGACATTCATTGATTTGTTTCTTGTTTTCTGCAAACCTTGACAACATGATAAAATAAATCATAAGAAGAAAATATAGTGGTAACATCTTTTATGGACTTCACATAGTCATCAATCTCAAGCTGTGAGTGAATTATCAGTGCAGCAAAAAGATCTATGTTTTAAGAGCTCCAATAGCATACTAGCTGGAGGTTTTTCACAAGCAAACTCAAGGCGAGTGACTGATAAGCATCATTATTGTTTTCTGAGAGTCTAGTTTATAGTGTGTTGTGGAGGTGTTGGCATATATGTTTCAGAAGGAAAGGTTTGATCAATTCTAAGTAGACATCTACTAACATATAAAAAATATAACAAGGGTTCCTGCTGAGCAGCATTAAAGTACCTATTGCACCATGTCAGCATGACAGGCCCCATGTTGTGTTTTTGATTATATTTAATATGGAATTAACCTTTCTTAATGTAACATATTGTGCATGCAACGCGAGTGAAAAATATTTATTTTGACCAAAGCAAATATCATTCTTATTTAGGTTTTAAGAAATACTTCTTTATTTTTCAATTTATAAAACTTCCCCCCCATAAAATCATCGCAGCCCCAACCTGATAGAAAGGAATGAAACATTTTTTTTTTCCCTGTACAGAGAGAGGAAGCATTCGGCGCCCGGGCAGCAGCAATGGGAGCAAGGTGGGTGATGTTGCTGCGTAAAATGGGACTTCAAAAATAGCTGGGACAATCTCAGGTTAATCCAGGTACCTGCACCCTGGCTTGGTGGGGGTCAGTGTGGCGGTGGGGAGGCACGTACCCCAGAAGTGCTGTCCTTGTGCCTGCACGGTAATAGGGCTGAGGGGTCGGCTGCGAATAATCAGCTGTGGTGAAGGCAAATGTGGAAAGAGTGGATTAATTCAATGGGATAAGCCCGTTCACTTGCAGGAGCTGACACCACTGCATAATGAGGTTATGTAAAGGTATCATCGTTTTGCTGTGAAAAATGCCACTCCTGAAAGTAACTCTTTCAACAGACTTACAAATGTTTTATATCTGGTAAATGGGCTAATGAAAGCTTTAGGTTTAGAAAGCAGTAGCCTAGGGATTGTAAGAGTAAATATTAAGATGTTTTCTGACAAGCTGAATATATGTGGTTTCCCACAAAATCCCACAGTGCTTTGCACTCCATAAATATCACTCCTCTTCCCTCACAACTTTTACTATATGAAATATGATACCATGGTCCACTAAAACATAGCTGTACTTTCATTGGTCTTGAGTCTCAGGCACACATTTATTTACATAGGTTGAATGCTATTCATCACCCTCGTAATTAATGCAGTCAATTGTGAGGGTGTGAAGTATTTCCTTCGCCATCCCACAATGCAGCAGGACACCACACTCCGAACAGAAAGGATCACGGCAATCTCCGCAATTAAAAAAAATAATAACAGCCACAATAATAACAGCAATAATAGTAATAGTAATAGTAATAATTAGTAATAATAATGATGCTGGTAAATGCCTTTGTACCTCTGTGTTGGCCTTAGCCAGCCAAATTCCTTGGGTCCTGTCTTCAAGCACATTTTCAAGGCAATGAGAGAGAGAATGTCCAGAGAGTGGACATCTATATTTCACATACTGGCCAGAGTATGAGTGAGTAGACTCATTACAGATCAGAAAAAGCTCAGATTTGGCTAGGGAGGGGTGCCCTGAACTATGGATGCTCCAGGGTGAAATCATGTCTCTGGAGGCCTCGGCCCCGCATGCTTGAGCTTGGCAGTGCTACAAACTGGAAAACAAGATGCCAGGACTTCCTTCATGTGCTGAAAGATGGGTGAAGAATCATCAAAAGTAAGTGTTGTTTACATACATTTTCTTCTGTTATTAAAGAAGTTGCCCAGAAGTTCAGCTTGCAGCAGAGCTCTCCCTAAGTCTCCTAAGGTTCTCAGAGCAAGGCCTTCTTGGTAGCGAAATACAGAGTCTCAATTTACATCCAAGCTCTGCAAAATGCTTCACTTGGTAAGTGGGGAGATTTTCTCCGAATTCAATTTTCCTTGTAATTCGATACTGCACCAGAGGTCTTACTTGATGGAAAGGAGACTCTGCATTCCTGGAGTGTTTTACAAATATGTAAATATTGCACCTAGACTACCCCTGCTAATTAAATATGGCACTTTACTCAAGAATATTGTTTCCAGTCTCAACATTCTGGCTTAAATCCATCATCAGTAATTACATTGCGTCCTTTAAAATTCATTGCTGACTTAATTAGCCAAATTATTCTACCCCACTCCTGTCCCAAAGTTCCACACGGTGCAGTGATCCCTCCCCATGGCTCAGCACTGTGGCTGCCAGCCATGGGATCCTTCGTTATCTCCGTAATGGGAGCCCCACCGCCAATGGGCTCCTGTGCACTGGGTTACTGCAGCAAGCCCAAGTCATGATGTTCTGTGTTAACCTATGTTATTTAGCATTTTTCAGGACAATTTTATAGCACCTATGTTTGTTCTCTGAATGTGTGTAAATCATAGTGAGGGAAAGTCATAGTGTTCAACCTGGAAAATGTTATGTTCCCCGTTCTCCTCCTATATACTTGAGGCGAAGGCCCTAATCACCTTGCAGAACGAAGCAAAAACATCACTGCAACCAAAGGCTGGGTGAAAGAAACATCAGAAATCAGTATCAGTTTATTCCCAGAATGTTTAATAAAACAAGTGCGCTCGAGACACAGGATGGCTCAGAAGATCCAGGTCTGCTAACTTTTGGCTCAAAATGATTGGCTTCCTGTTATTTGGAAATTAAATTGAAATGGGTCAGCCTTCTCGGTCCAGATCTCAGGAGCAAGCAGAGGCACCACAGAGAAACAAACTCTTTTCAAGTCTGCGAGGAGTTCTACTAATAATGAAGACAAAGCAGGGATGGCATAGGAAAGGAGTGAGCTGCAGTTTAATATACTTATCCTATGAATATTTCTATAAAATTCGTTCAAGTTTTTTAGTAAAACGTAGTATTGAATAGAAATGGAATATTTATTTTCAATACCAGCTTTTAGCTACCAAGATTCTATTAAAATTATCCCGGAGAAAAAAAATTAAAGATATGTATCTTGCTAATAAAAATGCACTTTTGTGATAGATGTTGCAGAAGCAGAACCCCCTGTAAATTAGGTCACTTCTACAGTAAACCATCTTCTGAACTCCTTTGTGAGAATTATGTAGGAAACAGATTTTCTTTTCAAATCTTAATATAAGTCCTGGAAGAAGAACAAGTATTCTACCTTATTCACATTCATAAAAAATCATAATGTAGCATCAATATTCACTTAATAAAGAGACCATTTACACTGCCGGTCTACTGTTCTTTTGTTTGCTAGGGCTGATTTTTTTTTTTTTTAATCATATGGAAGAGTTGGTGCAGCAACATCTGTGGCTTGTCACTCATTTAATTAACCAAAGAAAAGCTAGCTATTCATTTTATTTCTGTATATGTTAATGCTAAAAACTAATAGAAAACAGCTAGTAAATTGTCCTCTGCATATATTGGACACAGCAACAATTACTCTGGCAGAGAAGATATAATAAAAGAGGAAATTTTAATAGTATTCTTATTCTATTTATTCTCAAGGGCTTCTCTTTCAAGGTACCGTAGAAATTAACAATTATTTCTTTTCATTGTTTTTGATGATCTTTTTCTATTATGGCCCTATCCAGCTTAAAATAAAATATAATTTGAACTTTCATTTTTGTATTAAATTCTACGGCATCCTGAGATTTACTTTCTGCCTGCTTATGGGGAGGTCCCAGCAAGGTTCAGTGAAACGAGCAGGAGCTCTTTCTTCCTGCCGATCAGACAGCTGGTTAAGGCATGTCAGTTATTAGTACAATCAAGATAGCTCAGCTTAAGCCAAGAACTTTCACATAATAATTTCCTTTTCCAGCAGTCATTTTATTGACAAATACGTCTTTCCCGTATTTTCTGAATGTCTGTCATATGATATGTCTAAATACTTGCTATTGCTCTGCTATATAAAGCAATTAACTGACTTTATACAGCAAATTGTCAAAGGAATTCCCCAGAAAGCTTGGGGAAATCTAACATACGGAACTATTCTCCAATTTATTGACACGCTATGATGGTGAAAAAAGTAGGACATCAATAAACAGCTTTAGCTGGAAAACTGGAATCTGATTATAAGTATTGGGAGCTGGAGACCAGAGCCTCAATTAAAATATATGGCGTGGCTTTATTTTAACATAGATAAGCCCTATATTTTAATGGGCAAAATGGAAGGCTTAGGAAGGCGTAGGCCATCAGCAAGATGGGGCATTCAGTTTCCCACTCAGCCAGCCCACAGGTCTGCTGGAAGCGCAGCCCGGCCTAGGCCCTCCCTTCAGCCCCTTCCTCTGCTCTGGAAGCTGAAGCCCGGTGCCGGGGAAGTTGTGTGAGGCTGCAGGCAGCCGGCTCGCCTCTCTTCCAAGGGCATGTCAGCCAGAGCGATGTGTGAGGGGAGAGCTGCAGAACAGGTCGGCATGAAACTGCTCAGGACTGGCACTGGGTGGGCTCCTGACCTGCGAGCAAAGACCTTCTGCTTCCTGTATAGTCCCAAATCCCTGAAATGCCAAGTTCCAAAATGCTGGGCTACAAAATCCAACAGAACCATCTAGGTTCCGCAGAGTAATTACTGACGAGGACTGAAATAACTTGCACGAGAATGCAGATTAAATAGTTTGGCGAGTTGTAGATTGCGCAAACTACCAAAATCCTAACACAAACGCTCCAAAAAAGTAGAAATAAAGCAAGTAAATGATTCTACAGTCTTAAGCAAAAAGGAACATTACCAGAAGTGTTTACAGTTAATACAGAGGGATGAGACGTTACAATAAGATAATTTTTTATAAAGTGAATCTTCCTTCCTGAATCTTAGGTTCACTATTTTTTACAAAAATAGCATGTGCTGTGACCCATTGGTACCTCACCTGCAGCTCTGAGACAAGAGGGAAAGACTGCTGGGCATTGCTGGTTATATTTGTATTAACAAATCGTCTGCTACACACAGTGGTTATGTCTGTATAGCTTTAATTTGCAATACCTTTTTTAATTCTTCCTTTCTTGTTGCCACTGATCATTACGCCCATTTGAACCTTATTTTTTCTGTAAGCTCTTCTCTGCCATGTTTTGTGCTTGATGTCACTTTTTGTCTGCATGAAAAATACAGCAGGGACTTGATCTTGGTGTAATATATGTGACAACAAATAAAGAGGAAAAAAGAAGAGGAAGTACCCAAACGATCTGCATATCTGCCTTTGCAAGCACACGTCTCCAGTGAAATGCATCTGTACATGTCAGAAGCCTGGTGCCACCTTCCACGTATTGTTAATATTCTGGTTATCATGCAAGAAGTCATTGATGAACAAGTTTAAGCAGTGTGCAAACAACGTTACCTGCTGAGAAGTGTTAAGGTACCTATCATACCATGTCAACTTGACAGGCCTCATGTTGTGTTTCTGATTATGTTTAGTCATATAAAATTAAGTTTTCCTAATGTAACGTGTTGGCTACGCAATGTGGACAAAACAATATTTATCTAAGCTAAAACCTATTTGTATTCAGATTTACTAATGAGAATCACAATAGGATCAAAATCCCCAACTCATTTAACGCATTTATGGAGTGACAGGGCTCGAGTGCCTGGAGCCTTAACCCACGTACGCTGGGATGAAGCAGGACCAAAGCTACCTCTGCCTTGCTTGGCACGATGCTTGCATCCATGTGGACACTTCAGAGCATTTTTTAGGAAATGACAATGGCTGCTATCTCCCCGAGCTTTTCTTTTTTTCTTTAATATTATGCTTTTTCTATCAGGTCAGCAATAATATTCTTACATTCCCAGCTGTGTGTTACATTGAGAGGTAATGTTCCCGTTTTGACATGGGTCAAAGCAAAACCACAGCACAGGGTTTGGTAATGCCTTCTCTTTCCTCATATTTAGCAGCTAAATGGCTGATAGCCATCAAAATATTTGTGATGATCACCTCCCTATTTTAGGCTTAAATATATCTATATTTTAAAATGTCAAAAACCAACCAGAAAAAGATATCACCAGTTGCAGGCAGAAATGTTACTTCCCTGTGGTTCTTTATCACTGCAAATTTAAGGTTCAGTGAACCATTCCTACCCCACCGGCTGTTTGGGCAAAGGATCAGAATTTGTTAATTATTATAAAAGTCAGGAGTGAAGGAGGCTTCATAATTAAAATCTCAACCTTTAATATGGAACTAAATTTCTGGATGACTATAGGAAAAAAAAAAAAAGTGGTTCAGCCGTTTGACTGTGAAGAAAATGGGAAGTTATAAAGGAGTACAATTATCCAATTCAATAAAAGGAGAGGGTGGCGAGAATGCCTTTTTTATTAATGCTTCTGCAAGTGAAAGTGTTGATGCTTGAAAGCTGAAATTTGGCATGGAACTGCTCCTAAGCCCTATAATAGAGGAAACAAAATGACTGATTTATGAGCACTTGAAATTTGCTTCCCATCGTAGCTCATTAATGGCTAAATTGTTCTTAGCCCTGGCGCAGCAATGCTCCATGGGCATGGGATGCTCTGGCCACGCTCCTGCATGGCCCCTCCAAACTTGCAGCATCACCCAAGGCTGTGCACCCGCTTGCAATTAAGTGCATTATTATTATTTATTTTCTTTTAAGTAAAACAAGGTGCTTTAGTACTAATGCGAATTTTAGGCAGTGTAAGTGTTCCTACATATATTTGTGCATTTAAAGAGTAGCTAAGGCACATAATATTTTTCTTTATGCACAAGACCTCTAGCACCACTTTTCCAAGGAGAAGTTGTATCCAAGTTTTGGATACAACTTTGGGTTGCAATGAGAGCAAAATGACTTGTTCTCATCACCTGAAATTCTCCTGTCACTGCTGTCCTGTGTCAGTTCTGTGCTGGATAGAAGGAATGGAGGGAAGGGAAGGGAAGGGAAGGGAAGGGAAGGGAAGGGAAGG
>NC_034413.1:1605331-1636655 GCF_002078875.1 Numida meleagris | reverse complement strand
GGAAGGGAAGGGAAGGGAAGGGAAGGGAAGGGAAGGGAAGGGAAGGGAAGGGAAAAATAAGACTAAAAAGTCTCAAAACTAGCTGATGACAGCAGTGTGAGCAGCCAGTGCTGAGGAGCACCTGGCTTATCCCTAGGACTTGGCTAGCAGGTCTCAATGCTGTACTGCAATAACTCATATACTTCAAGGCCAGACCAGACTACAGCAGAGTACCAATCATGTTTGCCTGCAGTTCTGCAATCCTACAAAGACATATTTTAAAGAAAAAGCACGAAGTATTCAAAACTTTGCAAGGTAGAATTCTACAATCAGTGAAACAGACACTTTGTAAAGTTACCTATTTCCGGACATGAAAACAGAACCCTTCAAATTAGGATGTTCTGAGTAATTTAGGGACAGGTATTTGGTAAGAGCAGAGATCTTCATTATTTATCCTAACAGCTCATCAAGAGGGATGCTACAGTTATCTTGTGATCCTGATTCCAGTCATCAGGAAAACGATGCAGACAGGACTCGGGTTGACAGACAGTGCTCTATGTTACTGCCCTTAAGGATACGACCCACTAGCAGGAGTTGGGACAGGTGCTTAAATTCGGGACTGCAGGATAATAAGCAAATGCAAGAAAGGTACTGGATTGTGTTGTCATGCCAGAGAGGGTTGCTGCTACAGCACTCCCTCAAAGGAGATGACAATTTACCAAGTCAAGGATCATTTTTGGAAACACTGACATGGGAAGGAAGTGACTAGGAGCCTGCCTGTATGCAGTTTCCCTTCATCTCTGTTTGGTGTTTGGTGTAAGCACACAAGAGCAGACAGCGATATTACCTGCACTAATGTGAACAGAGCTCAACTCACAAGAGAATAGGTGCACAAACGTGGGTGCACACAAGTGTAAGCCCCAATTCGAGAATGTGTCCCTGGTTGCCTGAAGGGAAAAAAAACCACACTCTTGGCAAGTTGAAAATGTATTATCTCAGTAATATAGCTGGGAGATACCAGCAGAATTTTCAGTGTCAAATATTTGTACACTGGTCCAGTTTATTAAAAGCAAATATTGACCATTCCGTTCTTAAATGTTTTAAATAATTTATTCTAAATATTTTGATACAGAAGTAATTTAATGCTAAAGCATTTCTTTGTTTGTGCCAAATCAGTGCTTCCCAGTAGGAAGTTAGTCCATCTTTGCAAGCAAGCTTTCATTCTCAGTAGGCAGTCCATTTCTGTAGAGTGCCATTAAGTTAATTTCAAAAAGAACCAGTAAAGGTATATGGAGCAGGCAGTAATAGCATGGAAAATATCCAAAATTACTAGACCCCAGCAACAGAACTTAGATGCCATTTTCATGCACTAATAATTTGTAGTTTACATATTCAAGGTAACTATAAGCTGACTACCTCCTTGGTTAAGTCTTGCAGGTAATTGCAAATATGTTGTTAGTGCCGTACCTTTCCCATCTGAGAACAGCATCTCTAAGAGTAAGAACAGAAAGCACAATTTCCAGGTCATTATCAAGAAAGGATTCAGTGTTTCTGTGTCACAAAAAAAAAAACAACAAAAAAAATTACTTGTGATCACATTATAAAAGTACAGCAATTTTTGATAATTTCCTAACGAGAAATTGTAACAGTCTGTACTTTATTGTTTTTCATTTAAGTGAATTCCTGTCAATAATATGTATTTGAGGAGCATGCTTAGGTACACACATGGAAAATGATATGTTTCAAATTAGAAGAATCTTTCAGGACCGCTCTTCGTTTTGGCTGAGAAGTTTAATGCATGGAAAGAACAGCATAAACAGGACAATCGTATGTACGCTTGGATATGATTCAAAGTAATTCGTATTAGAAGGGGAATACAGAGTTTTATGTTGTTTGAAAGGATTTCATGAGGAATTCTGTACTGTCACACTATTACAGCCCCAAGAGCTACTGTTTGGACTGCTTTCATACGAAAACCAGTTATAGCAAGTAGCAAGGATTCAAAAGAAGACTGAAGAAGGCTGAGCCTCGGACCAAGCCCTGGGGTGCCTGATAGCCTGATAGTGGTCAATTTGGGAATGTGAGCCCAACAGTTTTTCTCAGAAGAAGAAGACAAGGGAGAGCCCACTGCCTTGGAAGACAAAAGGAAAACCTGGTCTCACCCTGTCAAAACCAGAGGAAAGAGTCCCACCGCTTACACTGCACCAGGATCTATACTTAGGAGAGGAATTTTCACATAGAAAGCTCTAAGCACGGTTAAAAACAGAACGTAACCAACCACCAACACTCACAAACCTCCTTTATCCCAAACAATCAGCTGGCACTGGTTTTTACTCACAGAATTTACAATTCACGGTTCAATTCATAATTTAAGAATGTACAAGACTTGAGCCTGTGATGGTCTTTACATTTACGTGTGTGTGCCCTGGCGGATAGTTAAGGGTCCTGCAATCATTCTTACAATTTCTGTTGAAAACAGAAATTATTATGCCTCCTTGGTAGAACCACGATTTTTTCTCTGCAAACTACAGTCACGGACCGAGAACAATGATGAAATGCGTTAATTCTTGACCTTCAGTGGAAGCCATTGGAATCTGGTAAATCAAAAAAGTGCTTCAAGCCTACTGAAGTGGCACTGCCTGGAATATCTGGAAAGAAAAGCTAGAAAGTGTGTAAGAGACTGAGATCATCCCTTGCAAAATGAGCAGTTTCCACCCATTTAACTGCAGCCCAGGTTTCACCAGCCTTGCCAAGCAGAGATCTTACAGTTGGCGTAACAGGCAGGTGGCGGTAATTGCGAAGTCGGGCCAGCTTGCCTGCTAGAAATATCACAAACTCGATTTTTGTCATGAGAGTGGAAGCCAGCAAAACCAATTAAGGAATGTGGTCTGGAACCCCAGGACAGCATTTCTGCACCACCCACCTGCCTCCCCCCTAAAATCCTCTCTTCTCGGTGAAAAGAGAGGGTATTAATAAACAAATCCATTTCTGCATTGATCACCTGAGCAGAATTGACAACAAAAAGCACCGTTTTCCCAGTACTCTAACAAGATATATTGACTTGCAGCGGACAAAAGGTTTTCCCAAGGATCTCGGATTTGTTCACCCTCACGTACAGCAGCCTTGATTACTTCCATAAAGCTAGGCTTCACAAGAAATTAGTTTTGGAGGTATCTAATTCTTCTGTAACCAAAAACCAGTTAAAGAAAAGTCCACTCCTTTCCAAATCTAAGGAACATTCCTTTTCACGTGGGCATTAGACAAGGACTCCTTTCTGCTGCCATGAAGGCAAGGGCAGGTGTCCCAGTGCTACCGGCCAGTCCTGACCCACACCTCCCGGGGCACAGCGGGGTGAAGAGGATGTAAAGACCAAGAACGGCAGCAGTAAGTCATAACCCTCCCGTAGGGATACCCTGTAGGCAGCAGAGGAAATGTACTAAGTACAACTAAAATTGGATTTAATAATTGCCACTAATAAAGGGGCAAGCGCGTACCGCCAGTTACTGTGCTGTCGGCAAAATGAATTGCTCAAGGCACATTAACAGCATATTAGTTAACACATACACAGTGAGTAATTAAACTAACTAAATAGTAAATATCTAAACTCTATGACAACTGCTCCCTTAAAGAAATCCTTTGGATATCAGTGATAATGATTACTGACGTGCACAATGTAAAATAAATCAAAACTAACAGATGATACATTTCTTAGTCTCTGAAATGTTTTTGATTGGTCGTTTTATTTTTCCTATTGGTAAATGAAAGAATGATGTCATACAGCAGCATTAAGTACTATTAAACAGACCATAACTAACATCAGCTGCATAAATTATATATAAGCTGACACTTTTATGCACTTTGTGAAGAATTGCTTCATGGGTTATGCAATCTTTTCCAAAACAAGTTCCAAAGAATAACATCACTAGTTACGTTTCATAGCTACAAATTGGTAACTGAATTAGCATTCATTTATTAAGTTTATGTGGAGAACTCCTCTAATTCAAGTGCTTACAGATTATAATTTATTTTTATCTGAGGTATAATTTTTCATATCTTGATTTTGCCAATGTCAATACAACCTGAGCCAAACTCTGTTTCCAGTTCCCAGTTTTTACCCTCCTATTCTTGGCTACCTACCTAGATGAGTCTTCTCTAGCTGGGAAGGCAAATAAATGAGCAGAGTTCACCAAAGTCATCTTTTGCCAAATTCTGACTTTTGTGATGTGATCCCTGAGGTAACACTGGCAGCTTTAGGATCCTACTCATGCAACAATCATTTTTGCAGATCTAGAAGTAGAGCATCTTATCAGTGAAGAGGAAGCGGCTGAGTACAGTGCTTTTTAAGAATCTGTTTTATTCCTCCTATCCCAATATAATCTGCAAGTCATACGTTGGCACAGGTGTTGGCTAGGGCAATATGAAAAGACTTTTCTCCACGAACAGACTTCATGAAAGTACCAAATGATACTCATCTTTTGGGACAGAGGCTGTTGTAGCTCTGAAGAATTTACAGTAGCACAGCAGAGATACTAGCAGCCTCGCATAATAATCACATGTCATGTTAATAAACAGGAAAAAGAAAGTGAGGAAGCAGAATATAGATGATGAGATAAAAGAGCAGCAGGCAGTGGAAAGTTAAACAGCAAGGAAATCATACGTCTGATGAAACTGCATGAAAGTGAAAGGCAGTGAAAAAATGCATCTAAGCTGGATAAGAAATGGAAAGAAACAACTGTGATTGTTGTATATGAATGCAGAGACCCTGAAAAAAATAAGTCAAAGGAGCCAAAGCTGCTTTCATGGGATGAGTAAGGGTAACCAAAGCACAGTGGGGCCACGGCTGTGTCTGCAGAGCAAATATAAATACAGGCATGCTCTCCTCGCACACCATGGGTACATGGATGGGCTTTTCAGAAACCAGAAGGCAATTAAGGAAGGAGGAACCACTGGGATAACCAAGGGACGTGCTGCAGGCAGCGCAGTTAGGTTTAAATGAATCAACAGTTTAATGATGATAGTGAAACAGTACAGTGAGTGATCTTTGTGGGAACTTTAACTTTCAAAAAGAAATAGTACTACTAACAGGTATATTAAGTGAAAGAAGTCCTCACTAAACAGAGGGTGAAACAATAATTTGTGATCCAAACATAAATTTGTCCTTGATAGAGATCAAGCTGACTCACCTTAAACTAAATGGAAAGAAAAATAAAGGCAGGTAAGTTTAGATTTCCTATAGCTAAAGGGGAAACCAAAAATTTGTAATAGAAAAAGCTATACAGTACTCCCAGAAATCAGTAAAAAGGGTTTGGGTTTTTTTTCCTTCTTTTTTTCCTTTTTTTTTTTTGCCTTCCTTTTTTTGTAGCTGTCATTTAATCCAATGAATTAGATCATCCAAGGCTCTAAATGAAACCTAGCAATTCCGCTCTTTGTCAGAGCTGGAGAGCACACCACACAGGGTCCCAGCTGGGTCTGCCCTGGATCTGATGTTATTCAATATTTCATTAACAACTTGGATGGCAGAATAGAGAGTACGCTTTGGATGACACCAAACTGTGAGAGACTGCAAGTATTAAAATTCCAGATGATTCTGGAGTGAGCATTCTAATGATGACATTTAATAAAGGAGAGTGTAAGAAACTATATATAGGAAGAAAAATGCACGAATAAAATGGTAAAAGTATGCAGAAAGTGACCTGGAGCTTGCAGAAGACCCGAAAGTGTTTATGAGACAACAAAAACAGAACAGCTCCAAAATAACAAATAACTTTCTCAGGTCTCTGCAGAGCACCATTAAAGACAAAGAAAATAAATGTCCATTTCAATGCTAAATATTTTAGAAAAAGCTGTGGTGAGTTTGCATAGTCTAGAAAGAGGAAGTCGGAAAAACAACGTTTTTATTTTAAATGTATTTCCACAAATATGTAAGAAAGGTTGTATATATACATCATAATTAAAAATAAGGTGAGTAGCACTTTTCTTCCAGGTCCGCACAGGGCTGGACAAGAAGTAACAGGTTTCAACTCGCAGGAAGGGAGGTTTTCTATCTGAAAGGATAATTAGGCACTGGAGCAAATTACCAAGGGAGGCTGTGAAACTCACTGGCAGTTTTGAAGAACGGATTAGACATACATCTGCCAACACTCATGTAATTTTAGTTGGTCCAGGTCCAGAGCGCAGAAAGAGAAGGGGCCAGCTCCATCCTGCCTGGTGGGAAAGACACTGAACTCTGGGAACAAGCCATTCTAGGAGCCATCAAAGGGCCACACGAAGGACAGAGGTGTAACTTCTGCATAGCACAGAGCCAGAGGTGACTACATGCCTCTTCTAGGTGCTGGAGTTGGCTGGAGTGAATCTGGATGTTGGTACCTTCTAGCACGGAACACAGCCTAATGCTCCCTCCATTCCAGCAACTTCCAGAGCTTCCCAGCATAGTGAATTTCAAATCCTGAATGAGAATCAACGCCCAACACAGAGCGTAGCACAGACATTCGGGATATACAGATCTTATTCTTCCATACGTCTTTCTATCTGAATTCACAACTCTGCACTCAAAACACAGGGCCAAGGCCAGTACATCCAAATAGGCCGTGGTTGAGAATCAAGACTTTCAGGCCCATCCTCAGCTACGTGCAGGATGCTCAGTAACCAATTAGAGATAGAGTTATAAGTAATAAAATGGCTATATAGCTGAAAATAATGTGAGTTTTGTCATAACAGCTGTACCAAGGTGCCTACGCCATTAATAGCTGTTGAGTAAAACCATCTCTACGTGTTCCCCACAGCAATCCTTGGCAGGACGCCATTAAGAAACTTCCAAATCTTTCCTCCACCTTTTCTAATTTTGCCTCTACTTGACTGCAACCCGAAACAACACACATCCAGGTCGCATCTCCTAAACAATAGGCTGGGCTTAAAATGACTGTCCAAGAATTCTGCCCTTTGCTAGCAGACTAAATGCTCCTACATGGTCTCCTTCCTGGCCACGATCACACCCATCTGCTCGCATGGCTTTGTGCCCGCAGCAGGTCGCTGTGCCAGCTTCACTGGGTCACGGCTGCCAAGCTGTGGCTGTGGGAGATGGACAACCTGCCTTGCTCTGCCATGCTCCCTTTTCCTTCTTTAAACCGGCTTCGTGCATTAGGTAGCAAACAGAAAGTACCCGAAGGATGGAGAAAATAAAAATAAAAGGGGTTGGGGGTGTTTGCTATTTCCAAAAAGCAGACTTCTAGGAAACATATAAAGCCCATTTGGGTATAAGATATTACAAAAATATTGCTCATAGGAATTCTCTGAAAGCAAACCTTTGGCAATGTTTCAGTAGTTGCATTAGGCAAGCCTTAAGCAAAAGTATTACTCCCAGCTCTTCCGGGCAGGGACTTTCTCTTTTATTTGTGTGTGAAATTACTCTCTTACTTTAGGCTAATTAATAAACAAACAGTATCGACAAAACAGACCATATCAACCAGAATAAAGTCAATGCAGGGGTGCACAACACTTAAGGTACACGCTCATTACCAGCCATGTCCAGCTCATTCTGGCTCCAGTGTTTCAACTTCTGCACAAAACCTGGTATTTCAGAGTATGCCTGGACAAATTCAGGCACTGCCTCACCCTGAATGAGGTTAGCAAGGGTTGGGATCAGTGGAAGAGTTCTCCCATCTGGGACTGTCATTCTTTACCCTCCAGCCAACTTCTGCCAGCCTCAGAGCCTCCATAAGCCTGTAGCTTGTGAAGGATCCCACTGGGGAGCAGAGGAGCAGAAGTACTCTTTCATTAACACCTTTTTTAATTACGGAGAGAAAAAAATCAAACTTGGGGTGTAACAGATCCTCTCCAGTACAGAAAAGTGACTCGGTATCAGCATCTGTGTAAGTAGTCCTGGCTCAGAGCACAACAATAGCCCTGCCTGCGCTATCAGAAAAGGGAGCCAATAAAGACATTCTGAGCTTTCAGAGCATAAATCACTGTCAGGAGGCAAGGCTACGTTTCCTTGGTGTAAATACCAGAAGTAGTTAGTGTTCTGCTCCTACGCTTGGAAGTCAGCTAATTTTGCATGCTAAATGCCATGGAAAATAAGAAGATTTGGGGCTGGAAGAGAAGTTCAGGTGCTAGAGATTGTACCTCCAGGACCAAATGGACAAAGCTGGGCATCCTGGTGCAGGTGCCAGAGATTAAACAGATGCCTGGACTGAACTTCACAAAACATGGATCAGTTTGAGAAGCAGCACATTCACAGACAGCTCTGGGAAGGCAGAGCCTTCCCCTGCCCCAGACCCATTTTCTGCATGTAAATGAGACGTGTGAGCCTGTCAGTCAAAGATTTTCTGCAAGAATTAAAAACCGATGCACATTAAAGTCAAGTCAAGAAGATTAAAAAAAAAAAAAAAAGGTATTTTTCTCACTGATGAGAAAATGAGCTGATGCAGTGACATTTTGCTGCGCGTTCATTTGGTTGGGATATTGAGCTGTGAAAGTCACAAAGTTAGTGCTAACTTAATTGATACGAGAAAGAAGAAACAATCCAAGAAGTGCTTGTTTCTCTTTGTTGCAATGCTACTGCACAAGTCTGAGGAAAGTACAGTATCTATTATCAAGCTTTGAGACACAGCTAAAGGTTTCCTGGTAAAGAACAAGGGAAAAAAACTCCATAAATTTAGAGAAGGAATTGCCACAGCTGTCACCTGGATGCGTGGTCTCCAGTGACTAAATAAAGAAGAACAAGGCCATGAAGTATACATGCTCTGTGAGCTCACAGCTCTCCCTATAATGATGCTCTGCTCTGGATGCAGCACCTGGTGCCTTCCCATCCACACTGCCTCCATGGCACATCATGCCGCTGAAAAACAAACTGAATTCAGTTGACCGTTCCACTGTTGTAAATGGATGGCGTGTGAAATGCCAGCTCAAGGCCAGCAACTGCTCCACAAGCCAAGGGGAGCCCAGGTCTTCCTATCCCTTCACATCAGGGGAACCTAACACCTTTGCACTTTCCCCTGGCAGGACAGCTCTTCCGAAGGACACCCATCGCCTCTCAAAACAGCAGAGAACGGTAAAACAGAGAAAGAAGAGCCATTCTGGAATAGCAGATTCTTTCTCCAGAAAGGATCCTAAGGAATCGTGTTGAGAATGCACCTGGTCCAAGGCTATGGGTAGTGGACCAGGCTTCAGCCCTTAGAACCACGCGCATGCATTCCCAGCCATGCAGAAAATTATCCCTGGTCAAGCTGGTCACATACCAACCAACACGCGTCTCATTGCCTCCAGCAGGCTGCTTGCAGCAGGAAGGTGGACACGCAGGGAGACAGGATGCGTGTAGATCATTACAGGAGCCACAAAGGGCAGAACAGAGAGTGATAGCACTGTAATGGAAAGCCGGGAGTGTGACAGCAGGGATGCGACACGTCTGATCCTCAGCTTTGAATGACCCGGCACATCTTAGGGAAAAAGAATAATGTAATAGATCTCCATTGATCCCACTTCTGATGTGAACTCTGAATATGTCTGCTTACCTTTTAGACTCAACACCCCTGACATTCTTTAAAAATTAATGAGGCATGGGAAAGTGTAGAACAACAAAATGCACACAGGGCTTGACTATATCCCTCCACATTTCATTTACCTGCATTCTGTCCACACACACACACTCCCCACCCAGACCACTTCCTTTCACTGGTTCAATTCAGCTCACTCCTATTCCCATTCCTGTACCACAAAGAGTTTTAAACTGAGCTCAAGGCTCCATCCACCACACCAGCCATGGGCTCAGCACCATGGCAAGAGCCCCCTGCAACCTCAAAGGAAAACAACACCAAGAGCAGTGGGACAAGAGCAGCAAGCGTCCCCAAGGGGACATGGGCCACCAGTGCCATGTACATGGCCAGGTCCCATGCATCTCAGCTGGCACTGAGGCTGAAAGCATGTCATGGCTTCAATTCTTTTCATCAATACAAGTAAAGCAAGCCATCCTGTTTTATTTTATTAAAGTCATATGTTATTCTGGAATGCTGTGTTTCTGTTGTTCTGCCTGCTTAGTCTGGCAGTCTAAGTGTATTTGAAAACCAGTAAAATAAAATATTACCAAAAAACATAATCCACTCCCCTCTGTAATTACAGTTTAACGTCTCACATACTTTGTGCTTCACATTCAGCAAACTTTGATACAGTACTCAGACTGAAATTATGGTGCACCAGAGTAACATACATTTGCTGGCAATGAAAATGGGAAATAATTTCTCTTTTATAATTAAGGGATGTCTGCAGGATGGAGGTGCTATTTGTTTGCCATCACAGAGTATGCCTGCCTTGTGTCAGGCAATCATTTGACATGTGGAGTTAACTTTAGGTTATCCAGACCAGGCACATGTATTTGTTCTCCATTTTCTCTACTGTCTCCCAGCAAGTAGGCATACACGAGGGCAGTGCTTTCTTGTAAAGAATGTTTGTTAGCTACTTCTTCGATCGTTTATTCTCAAAATACTCTCAGCAAAACCACAAAGAGACATATCCCTTACCCACATGAATTAAGAGACCACAAGAGTAAGAATCAAAATAATAAAAAGTGCTAAAAAGACATGTGCTGCTGTATAACGATGGGGAGATACTTGGGTTTTGCTCTTTTGCCAGCATTTGTGGCATATTTCTAGACATGATGTTAGTAATATAGACCGTGCGAACAAAGTTTGGAAAGCAACATCTTTTAATTGAATGGCTCCAGCAGTAATTATTATTTGCTCTCTTGTTAATTAACAATTTACAAATGGCAGCCAGAACAGTATGGCTAAATTACTTCTTCGAGATGACTTAAAACTGGAAAAAGGGCCGCAATTACCTTCCATCAGAATTTTGCCTTTTCATACTTGCAATTTCTGTTTGATCCTGTAAGGGAAGTCAGAGGTTGAAATGGGAAAAAGGAAAAAAAGAAACTGTGTAATCTACGTGCTGCCTGCCGAAGTTCCTTAGCCTGTTCACAGGCAGTTTTCTAGCTCCAGGAGCGGATGCTAATCACAGCTGAACTGTGCCTTAAAATCAAGCCTCCCTCACGTGCTCAGATCCAGAAAAAGAAGTTTAGTGCTCGTGCTATGGGGGTTCTCTTCTTTACCCGACCCGGGTACGCAGCGCACTCTCCATCAAGTCAGTAATTCCCATCGATTCCAAGGAAACACCAGCACCAGCACAGCTGGTCAATCCCCGCCTCGTACCCTGCTGAATTCAGTCAACAATTCTATTACGAATTCAGCAGATGTTTCAGCTCTTTGGGCCACCGGGAATTTCTCAGCTCCAGTGCTCCGGTGAGGCCAAATTTTCAAAAGTGGCCTCAAAAGTGGAACAGTCTCTCCAGGGAGGCGGTGGAAGAACCACTGCTCGGGACATTTAAAACCAGAGACAAAACAGTGGTAATTACCCAACAGGGAGCACTCTTCTCTGGAAAGCTAAGGTATAGGGAACGTAGTGGGTCTTATTCATCTCCAGTTGCTGTGATCATAGGAAAACCGAGCACGAAGAACTGGAGCTCACTGTCTACTTATGTATGCAAATTGTCTTCTTTGTGCCTACATTAAACAACAGCCTGTGCAGGAGTAAACTGGGTAGGTAATTATCTAGTCTGAATGTGCACATGGTCTTGCACATGGAGATGTGATGAGATGAGATGAGAACATGCACATATTTAGTATGTACCCTTTTACGGGCTGCTTTTGAAAACTTGATCCTTAGACAGGTACACAAAGAGATAATCACGATTGCCTGGCACCTCCTCAAGATCAAGAAATACAGTCACAAGAATCATACGTTCTCCTTCCTAATATAGGGATACAATCACAACTCAAATGTCATTTAACAAAGTAATACAAAAAAGCAGCACATACTCCTGTCATTGTGCTGCGCAGCCACAGAGCAGGAGACCATTTGTTGTCTGAGTACCACTTCTCTCCCCCAGTCTTTTTATCCTTTCAAGCTCCACACCAAGCTTTATGCAAGAAAATAGAGGCCTTTTTGTTTTCTGAACGATCTCATTAAGTCCCATGCAAGATTTCTTTCTATTTTTGCCCAATGCACTGACAATTTCTTACCCAAGAACAGAAGGGAATGCGGAGGCTTACCTCCGGTCAGGGTGCTGTTTACTGCTCCTCTTTGAAAGTGTCCCCCGCAATTTTATCCCAATTTACCCCTGAGATTAATATGAAAAACCACGTCAGACCACTGTCAAAAAACTAGAAGGAATAAGGCCTTTGGGGAGCTGAGATGAAGCAGCTCATGCGTTCTACCTCAAAGGATAAATCAGAGAAGGAACGTATTAAGATCCATGCAAAACTGCCAACAAGGCCTCCAGTCTTCATTTTCCTTGGGATTGACCAAATTTATTCATTGATCTATTTGTTTCATTTTTATGTGTCCTGGAACTGGCTGTTTAGCTTAGAACATCAGTTCACCTAACCCTGGCAGTGGTCCCCAGCGTGCCCTGTCTTTGCAAAACCACATGCTACCCTGCCTCTGAACCAGCTGGAAAATAAACCATTGAGAGTGGGAATTTTTTTTCAGATGATATAGGACTATCACATACTGGCAACAGGTACCAAAGCACCAAAGTTTAGGGTAGTAAGCGAAGTGACTGGCAAGGGCAGTATGTTTATCCCACTGGATCTAGCATCTTGAAAAAAATGTTATAGTTTAATGAATTCCAGTAAAAACAACTGAGCAAGACAGAGATCTCAGCAAATAGCAGAGCTGAGAACACCACACTGTGCCTCTGTCCCTGGAATGAAGTCTCAAACATTTAAAGGAAGCTTTGGGTAATGACACGTGGGACAAAGCAGAGTCCAGACCTCCACTGGGCCAAATGTCAATTAAGCATCTCCTCGTGGTCCTTGTTGAGGGACACAGATGTTGGGGCTCTCTCCCCTCCTGCTATCCACTTTCCAGCATGCATACACCCTGGGAAAAGCATCAGACTGACAATACTGAAAGGCAAAATTGTCACTTTTTCTCCTGCACAGAAGTGAAATAAGAAATCAGACCTTCACAGATTGTGCCGACAGCCTCCCTGAAAGGAGACACACTCTCCGGTTGGAGTCATGGATATTTCTGCACCGTGCACTAACAAAGAGTGGCTGACACACCAGAAAGCTGTGCTGCCATTCAGCGAGACCTGGACAGGCTGAGAGCTGGGCGGAGAGAAATGTGATGCAGTCCAACAAGGGCCAGTGTCCTGCACCTGAGGAGCAACAACTGTATGCAGCAGCGTACATTAGGGGCTGAACAGCTGGAAAGGAGCTCTGCAGAGAAGGACCTGGGTGTCCTGGTAGAAAACAGGTTGGCCACGAACCAGCAGTGGGCCCTGGTGGCCAAGAAGGCCAATGGTACCCTGGGGTGCATTAAAAAGAGGGTGAAGAGCACTGGAACGAACTGCCCAGAGAGGCTGTGGAATCTCCTGTGGAGATATTCAAAACCCACCGGGACGCTTTCCTGTGCAACCTTCTCTAGGGAACCTGTTTCAGCTGGAGGCTGGACTAGACGATCTCCTGAGGTCCCCTGAGGCATTCATGGCTCACTTGGCTGGAAGGAGGACACCCCACTTCCCGGGATCACCCCTAGACCTGAGCAGTGACCTAAAGTCACAGCCGGACGCAGCCGGAGCCACCCGCCTGGGCAGAAGCTGGCACCCCGCTGGCCATGCTCTCTTCATCCCCAGTGCCCCTCAGGTCTGGAGGATCAGCTCGTTGCTTGTTTGCTTGTTTTTCTTTGTTCACAAGGTCTCTCTGAGAGCAAACCAAGAGAATTTTACTGAGAAGGCAGGAGATCAGCGATGGGCCCCGCAGCGCATCAAGAGTGCACAAAGTCCCCATCCAGCCCCACCCGGCACACAGGGACAGCCCTGCACCTCGGCCCCTCCATCCTTGCATGGGTTGTGGTGTGAGGTTTGATTGCCCTCATCGCTATCAGAGCTCCGATGCTGTGTGCTTTAATAACAGCCACAAAATTATCCAGTCCTCTTTGAAACCCTGCCACGGCATTTGTTTCAACGACCCCCCGTGGTAGAGAATTCGGCAGATTGGCTATGTATTGTATGAAGAAGGATTTCCTTTTGTTTGTTCACAAAGCACTGCCCTTTAATTTAATCATACGTCCCTTTGCTCTTGTACAGTTAGCTGTACTCCACCCGTCCCCCCCTCCTCTTTTATACAATCTGGACATCTCCAAACCATTCCAGTGCTACCTCTAATTATTCCTCTTAATTCAGTTATTAAAAAAATGTCTGCTTGCAGCAGAGGCATTGCGGATCTTTAGTAAAATTGATACAAATATTTTATTAGGATAATTAATAAAGTTCAGCACAAGCTCGTTTGGGAGAGCATTTGAGAATCTGAATGGGTCTGAAATTTGAAACAGATGCAAGACATATTCGTAAATAAAACCAGACCAAGTCAAACCGTGGCAAGCGTAATAAGACATCACTCACTCTGTTTGCCATATATTTGCAGACATGTTGTTAGCTGCATTTATTACAAAAGTTAGGTGCTTATTTGGAAGCTTTCACTTCTGCGAGCTTGTGATACTTTCCATAAAACAAGAACCATAAATCATGGTGCGCCGGCTTGAAAACCGTGTACCTCCAGATAACCAGCACTTGTCATTAGATTGTCTAAAGCAGAGGATTAGCCAAAATACAGATGGAGAGGAAACACAGACTGTTTACGTTGAGTGCTTTGGACAAGGGCCCAAATAAATTACTATCGATACAGATATAGCATTTCTTAAGAGTTATATGGCAAAAAGTGCAAGAAAATACTCTGACAGAGAAAATAAATAAAGCTGACAGGGGTTTAATTCCGTAGATCCTGTACTGCGAATAAAAATTAGAAACATTTAGCCACTAAATCATTTTCCCAGTATTTTAAACAATAGGAGCGGAGTGGAACGGTACTGTGCAAGTTCAGAACTGTCTCTTTTGCAGGCTGGATAAATATTCAGCATTGTAACACTTCTCACACTTCCCATACACTGCATGACCTATTTCCCAGTCCTTTTTCATGTGGGACAGGTTTTAAATAAAATAGAAATTCCTCTTGCTTCTTACAGATTGGAGTTGATTAAATATTCTACTGATAAAGGGTAAGCAAATGTCAGATTCAATATAATAAAAAGAGAAATGAGAGTTCATACAAGCAGCAAAGCAAACAATCCATTTTCATACTTTATTAGAAACATTTATTGCCATAATGACTGCATTATACTAAGCAAGCAGGTGGAAAGGTGCTCTGCGCAAGATATTCTCAAATATCTTTATTTTGAGGATTTTATATCTCCAATATTTAGACAGATGTTTTATTCCCTATAATATAGTCAGAGTATGAAATGCTGTAATTTCAGTTACTACATAAGGATCAAAATTGTACTTGAAGATCACGGCCTGTCATTGTGATTTCAACAATAATGGTAGTCCATTAAATGCTCAATTTTTCTGCTTTGACTTTATATTCCCAATGGTGAGTTGCTTTAGATATAGATGGTAGAGCTCCAAGTGCACTGGCAAATGCTCTGCCCAAATTTGCGGAACACATTGCGAGTGCACTTCTCAGCTATTTTGCCTCCTATACGATTTTATAGGCACGCAAGTCTGATCCTGGGCCTGCGTGGAAGTGACAGAGATAGCCAGCTTTTCCTTCTGCAGGCTCCACCACTATCAAACAGCTGGCACTCGTTATCTTAACAAACAGTGGGAACTGTAATTAAGCAGATCTGTCTTCAATAAGACACCAGTGCCACCAGTGCTACCCTTTGTAACAAGAATGGTTGCTTGTTTCAGAGCTTGACTTTTTCTTAATTTACCAAATCAGGAAGTCAAGTCAGCAAATAATTTAACAAAAGATTTCATTATTTTGTTTCATTTAATTTAAGAAAGAATGTAACCTATGTTCAGCGCCCAGGGCCCAGGCTTGCATTCCTCCCACAGTCAAACTCCCCATTAAAGCCAATGGGATCTCGGGCCGTACGAGGAACGCGGGACCAGCTCTGCTCTTTGGATTCTCCTTATTATTATTATGGCAAATGCATTTTATTTTCAAGGATTCTTCTACTTTGCCATAAATTTTGAAATACACGTCAGTTGGAGTTTAGGATAAAAGAAAGTTAAAAAGGAAAAGCCTGACATATTAACGGAGAAATTTACTACCCAGCCTCTTCTTTTTATTAACAAAGATCATTAAGACATCAGTTTTTCTTTTACTGGCAGCATTCCACAGCCAGGGTATTCACAACGTCTAGGACACTTTCATTTTGTAATCTGGAGGATACAGTATATTAATTTTCAGGATTTATCACAAGAAAAGTGAAGTCATACTAAGTACAGTAGGTATAACTAACTTTCATGTCAAAAAAAAAAAAAGCGGTAAAGAGTGCCAGAAGCTCTGCTGGGCTCATAATAAGCTAAAAGGATATAAACTTGATTAGTCTCACTTAAGAAGCAAGAAGATAAAGTAAGCTTGAAAAGGCCTTTGCTCTTCCTTCAACTTCAGTGGGTTGAAGAGAATCACGAAGCTTATTGCCATGAGACACGCGCCATAATGCCAGCACCGCTACGAGCCCTGTGGTAACTCACCCCCTGCCACCGCACCAGCAGAATTTCTAACTCCATCCAAAGCACCAAAATCTTTGCATCACCTCAGTGCTGTCACGTTGTGCCGTGTTCCCTTACGTGCCCCTGGCTTCTCAGTGTGATGTCTCCTTGTTCAAAGCTTCCAGCTACCGGAGGGAAACTCGCCCACATGGAGGATGAGGGATGCCTCATCCCTTACTCTTGTGGATCATTGGATAGGACAAGAGGTAACGGCGTTAAGTTGTGCCAGGGGAGATCCAGCAAAAAATTTCTTCTCTAGAGAGCGAAAATTTCTTCTGCAGAAAATTTATTTG
This sequence comes from Numida meleagris, assembly GCF_002078875.1. NCBI lineage: Eukaryota > Metazoa > Chordata > Aves > Galliformes > Numididae > Numida > Numida meleagris. The sequence continues at coordinate 1,619,771 of NC_034413.1, read as the reverse complement.
TCTATAGAAAATTTCACCTGTAGGAAGAGTGGTAATGCACTGGCACAGCTGCCCAGGGGTTGGGGGGGGGTCCCCATCCCTGGAGGTTTTCAGACCTGTGGGGATGTGGCACTGAGGGACGTGGGCAGTGGGCACGGGGGGGGGTGGCTGGGGTTGGGCTGGGGGATCTCAGAGGGCTTTTCCAGCCTGAGTGGTTCTGTGATTGTGTACATTTTCCAGAAGTCCTCAATCTGAGACACAAAACTGTGTGGGGATATACACGAGCGTGTGGCTGCAACTTCTGCTTGCATTTCCACACCATTACACGCCCATGTATTTTTTAACCCTTGAGAATTAAGCCAGTTAAGAAATAATACTTTTCCGTGGGCTTTGTTAACTCTTCTCCCCGTGCTTTCACTGTCCTCTCCCAACCTGTGCTCCCCAAGCACCTCGTGCTCTGAAGCTGGTGGTGTCTGCCAGTCAGCCAGCTCCTTTCTCATTGTTTTCTCAGAAATCACAAGCCTCCCTTTACCCCCAGCTAAATCAGCAGTAACTTGACTGAAAAATGACTTCTGGTCATTGAAGAAGAAAATCACTCCAGCTTGCCATCCAAGTCCAGGGAAGAGGACACAGACCAGGGTTTGTGCTCAAGGAAAAGAGGCTGGACAATGGCTTTCCATCACCAAGCGTTTCCCCAAGCAAAAGCATCGTGATGGGAGCGGCATCCTAATGAAGAAAAACAGTGTATTATCAGATGTAAATTGTAGTTAATGGTGCATATGGTTCTGCATGCTGATATTGATTATTGCAGATTAAGATAAGTTTCAGGATGGAATGCAGTTGGTCTACGCGGTGACACCTGCAAATTGGGATGCTCCATCGAGGGACACACGGAGGTGGCACCACGCGGGCAGAGGGGACTCAGGAAGGAAAAGGGAATTGATGCAGAAAATGCACCCGAAAGGGATGAGCACCCAGAAGGGAACGGAGAGCAGGAAGATGACTGAGCACCAGAGGGGAGAGGGCAATGAATGAGAGGGCACGGGGCAAATGCCCCAGTGCATGAAGTGAGCCGAGAGCTGAGCCTTAAAAAGAGGAAAATATACTCAAGACCATCAGAAAAGTGTTACCAGGGCAGGGTACATGGCAGGGAACACCAGAGATCGGGATGTCCCTGGAAGGGCAGACAGAAGGCTTGTGCCCCAAGGAGGCACAGGGAGGTCAGTGCTCAGCGCAGCTCAAAGCACAGACCCAACACAGATAAACATGTTTTTCTCCCCTTACTGTAGCCTTCATAAGCACACTGTCTCCAATTTTCATACGTATACCTTTGTTAGAAAGAGATATAATTGCTGGTGTGAAGATTTGACATGCAGAGAAAGTCAAAGATCTAGGTTTGGAGAGATGTTTGTTTTTATTTCCTGGCTTTGGCTGCAACACAGAAACTGTGTTTGCAGAATAAATTACTCACTGTATAAACCACAAAACATGAAAAAACTGTAAGAATGGTGGATTTGGGCAATTACCAGATCAAATGAGTTTCAATAAAACCATGTACGGAGTCCAAAGGTTTAAGCATTTCTCTATGCAGATAAAACTACTAAAACAATTCTAAAAGCTTTGCTTTCGGAATTAATTTTAGTCCAGCCATCATCTTATTTTTCCCCATCTTTCCTGTTGTATAACTCAAAGGTTTTTGTCGCGGGTTCCCCTGATACCTTCCACGCACAGCAGCCAGGAGGTGCAGCAGCTCCCTCACCCTGACACCGCTGCATAACTCTCTCCTCCCAAATATCCTCCAACAGAAAATCCAAAGCGCTCTGCCCTCCCAGCCCAGCACGCATGCTGCTGTAACTCTGTTTCCCGTCTGTTTCTGCAACAGGAGGGGCCAGAACATGAAATCTAACCACCAAGTGCCTCTAAAGGGTTTGGACTGGTCCAGGCTTCGAATTGCTCAGTGTAGGAACAATGAGGACAACAACGGTAGATCTCCTTTTGTTGTCCAAGGGAGAGAAAAAGTTGCAGCACTTGCTCCAAGGCACAGCTCGTGCATGCAGTGAAAAAAAACTACGCTCCCTTCAGCAAGAAACCTCCTAGGAAAGCACAAAGCCCTACCAGCTCATGTTTCAGGAGGCCAGACGAACAAAAGGCTTAGCAGAGGTAATTACCTGGAGCTTTGGCAAAGCGGGGCCGTGCTTGCTTGCACACAGGCACCGGCCCTGCCTGCTCTCAGCACCCAGCTCAGCACGGCTTTGAAATTGCAATGTGCTTCAGCTGGACTGGCTCTGGGGGAAGGAAGGCTCAGTCAACACCGCAGCGCACGTGGCTTGGAAAGCTTTTTCTGTGGTGGTTGGTTTGGTCCTAATTTGTCAGTAAAGCAAAGTAGGTCGGGTAGGGGGAAGAGTAACTCCCCGCTCCGGGCAGCTGGAAAATGTCAGATTTGGAAAAGTATAATGCGGGAAGTTCCTAGATGTTGGGGGCTGGAATGAGGTGATCTCTGAGGTCCCTTCCAACCCAATCCATTCCACGATTTGTCTGGAAATCCTGAAAGCAAAATGTTGGGATGCCATGCTGGACGTCCCATGAAGAGGAGCCAAGAGCAGGCGACCTCAGTGCCTCAAAAATGAAGTCATGACCCGGCGACCGACCCTTGACAGCCCACTGCCCACCTGTCCCCAGCATACCATTAATGATTTAAGCACCAAAACTCAGCCGCGTAATTAGCAGAAGAAACTGAGGGCTCCTGCTGCAAGGCTCGGATTAAATTAGCCATTTATGGATTTCTGAAAGAAAGGAGACTAAAATGTTTTATAGTGTAGTTAAAAAGACCCATTGAATGATTCCCTCATGTTGAACATTTCCTAATGTCAGAAGGAGGGTGGATGACACAGAAACCATAAATCCAATTGAGAAGTGTTAAAAATCACTTTACTCTGCCAACTTACTAGAAATTCAATAAAATGGTACGGGAGAATTTATTTGTGTATGTGCAGTGTATGTGCGTGAAATTAAAGCCGTGGAAGTGTCCATGTGTAGCATGGCACACGAGGGCCTTCCTCACCCACCACATCCCCACCCCCCACCTCAAACTGGGTAGGAAGTGGGTGCAGGAGCAGAATTCAGGATGGAAGGCTCTGGGAGGCGTCAGCACTGAGCAAAGGTGGAGGGAATGGAGAGCAGATGCAGGTGTGGGGCAGATTGTGGCTGCTGCCCTGTGATGCCTGAGCTCTCGGGGCAGCCCAGTGCCACCCATCCAGTCACTATTTTTTGCCCGTTTCTTATTGCACTGTATACGAATTCACTTTTTCAGTGTGCGGAGCGGGACGTTTGAGAGGTACGAAGTGACAAAACGTGGCTTTGTTTTGCGGCTGGATTCCCTGCGTGTACGCGCCTCTGGTGTCTGACTCGGCTGCAGCTCCATCAACATATCCAACAGAGCCTGGGGCAAAGCTGCAGAAAAACACCCAGCGCATTCGATTTACAAACAGAAATAAACACCTTTTCAGCAGGTTCTACATAATCACCAAGCAAAAGCAGAGGAGAAAGGGAAAAAGCAGAACGCAACATTTTTTATCTTGCTGGCGCGCGGTGGTGACCCTTCATTTTCCCGAGGAAATAACGCTATTACAGAGAGATGTCTAGCGCTGGGATCTGAAGCAGCATCGCAATCTCCTTGCCTGTCGCTGCCGGCTCTGGTGTCCCAACTCAGCAGGGCTGTGCCCACGCAGGGCTGTGTCCCTGCTCCCTGTGGGTGCCACATCCCTGCCCCTGTCCCCAGCACCGAAGCCACCTCCCCGTGGCCGAGCCGCAGCCACCTCGCGCAGCTTCGGCCGAGCGGCCGAAAATGAACCAGAGATGAAAACGTCTGAAGCAATAAATTAACGCACGCGGCAGGGGGTGAGAGCTTAATCCTCCCTCGTGCAAACGGCCCCCGACGCCCATTCTGCATCCAGGAGGTGGGACACGGTTGGTGGCAGCACCGGAGTGCGAATTCTCCTCCCCACGTGACCTGAGGCGTTGCAGTGGGGACGTGATGTGGTTCTGGGAAGGAACTTGTTTTGCAGTGTTTGTGCACTGCATGCAGGTTAACTCGCCCGTGCATTTCTTTGGCTTCCTGGTTTAGATTTGCCAAGAAAGAGCGTGCTTTAAGTTCAAGCAGAACCCTATTATTTTAGGTTTCTGCCGAACGTCTTACAATAACAGCTCATTCTTCCTATGAAGGCTAATAACGTCTAACTAATGCTCGCATTACATAAAGCATTACGGTCTTGACTGTATGCATTTATTTGTAGAATGATTAAACAACTGAGGTAAAACCAACACAAAGCTGAACATTAGCGGTTGGCATCTAACAGTAAGCATCTTTAATACTGCGAAGAACCATAATACCTATATGAAACGAATATACTGAAAGTTTCAAAACACATGTTTGAGTATAACTGACGTATATTTCCACAATGCCTTCTTCCAGGAAAATAATCTCAGCCTGGTATTTAGCACCGATGGCAGACAAACAAAAATGTCGTAGCCAAGAATCTTACTGCAAAATGAAGTGTCCTGGGAAACACATGTCATCTGCTGCTTTCCCAAACAGCACACCCAGCTTTCAGGTACACCCATGTAAACCTACGCTGACTCCAGCTTTTACTGGAAGGCCGGGTCTTCTTACTTTCTGCTGTGTATAGATTGAAACTGAAGAAACCCATGAGCTCATGGGCCAATTGAGAGAGCGCTTAGAGACTTTTTTCCCCTTCTTTGGCTGAAATTCAGAATTTTGAACATGAGACGAAAAGACGGAATCCGTAATTTATCCACAGCTTCACACGTCCCACATTGATCTGCTGGGTGCAAAACAGCTTTCTCCACAAAAAGATCTAACTGCTAGTGATGCCAAGACCTTCTGGCTCCTTAGGAAGCGCAATAAATAACGACAAGATGCAGCGCACAGACTCATACCAATGCACATTTACGTTCTGATGGCAGAGCTCAACACCACAATCACCACAAGCATCACCTTGAATGCCGTTTGGGATGAGAAGTGTTCATATGGAGACTACGAGGTCCACAAGTGTTGGCACTGCTTCTAAAGCTCAAGGCCCATGGCACTTCTCACAGGCTGGTCCTTGCCCATCTCCCCAGCCACCAGACTGAGCCATGGGTCCGTACCTGGGACTTATACCACCGCAGCTCAGAGAGTCACCACAACTCCCTCCCTGTGCCCTCCACGGCCGTATTGTTGTACGTTCATATATCACTCCCTTTTCCCACCATCTGGGCTTTTGTGTAGGGAGGAGGCCATGGGTGTGTTTGGTTTCCTCAGGCAGTGCCCCTCCGCGGCATCACACGGCTCACTGTGGCTGCAGGACCACAGGACAATAAAAGTAGGCTGCAGCACTGAGAAAATGATGTATGCCTGCATTTATACCTAACAAAATCAGACCTGATTCTTCACCTCTTTGCAGCACGTACAAAGTGGTTTGCACTTGCAAAAATTGAGAGCAACCTCAACATTAATGCCACCTCTCTGACAAGGTAGTTTTATATACTCAATTACCACCGCATTATCTTTCATCTCTACTATACGTGAAAACAGTAAAAACCAAATATATTTCACTTACCTTTCCCTCATTCAAAAGAGTTTGCCTTTGTCTTCCTTTACCCTATTCACTGACAGCAAACTTCATGAATTAACTGGCTCATGGTATAACTCATGCATGGAAATCCAATATAACCTCTTGGCTATAAGCAGTAACACTTCGCTTATTGTAAACCGAAAGAATTTTTACTAGTTAATTAAGATTTGTTTGCTTAATTTTTTTTCAGGCAGTTCGGGATGTAGCCTCTCTATCACTTGGCTGGGAAAATCGTGATGCATACGCTGTATAAAAGTGCCAAAATAAGAAATGTTAGACCGCAGTGTCTGCGGTAGTAAATCTTTTTTGTAATCCTAACTTCATATTTCCATTGAATTGTTCCTCTCGAGCTGTGCAGACAGTTGAAGTATTTGAGCAGAGTCACACACGCTTTGCTGCTGCTAACAGCCTAAAGTTAGGAATCGGGAGGCACGCATACGGTGCCGAGCATGCTGCTGGCACTCCTCAGGCTGCAAAATATTACAGCACACCTTATATAGTGCTTGCTTTCGAAATTTCCTTTGCACTTTGTTTACTATATATTCCAATAGTGTAATATTAAACAAAAACAGTGTGTCCTGTGCCAGAATGATTGATTACTACACCGTGGCAAGGTCACCTCCTAGGAACAGGCTGAGTGCAGTAAGGGCTGTCTGACTCATACAGTTAACACTATATCCGCATTGTATGAATGTCACCAGCAATCCAGTGATTTATTGCTTGGAAGGCTCTGTTCAATTTTTTCTGCCTGACCAAATTGCACATTTTCTAGAAAAAGAAGCAAAAAAATTTCAGCACATGGATTACCCCAAGTCCTCATTTCTCCCTCTAGGTTCAACGAGTCTTTTCAAAGATGCTGATCATCACAACCCCGTATTTTTCACTTTTTTTTTTTTTTCCACGCTCCTCTGCCTGATATTTGGCAAAAAAAAAAAAAAAAAAAAAAAAAAAGATTATTACGCTAATGAAAAGGTGCAGCAGAAGACTAAGGGTTTTTTTAATCAGATTTTGGTAACATCTGTGGGCCGGGAATCGGGGCAGCTGTATGTTCTGTTTCTTAATTTTAGTGAGATTTACTCTGGATATAAAATGTTAGCCTCGGGCAAAATTTAACTGGCTAAAAGAAAAGAAATGATAGTCTTACAGAAACCACCGAACTCAAACTGTTTGGAAACAGTGACTGAGATTAATCCCTTTTGCTCTAAGAAATTCCTACTTTCTGACAAAGAAGATATAATTATAGATTGAGAGAAATGACTTTCAAAATTAACATTCCAGCAGTCCCAGACATAATAGATACATTCATCCCTGTTGTATCTGCATGGAAATCAAAGGAGATACATCATGTTTGAATCCGGGCTTTTATTTTCAGGACATATAGCACGTTTGTGGCTGGCTCGCAGAGCTGGAACTGCGTTGTGTCCCAATGGGAATCCATGCGGGGGCTGCAGACAGCGGGGTTTGCTCCTCTGGGACACACTCTGGGACCTGGAGCCAATGGAAGGGGCTTGGGCTGGGGCCTGGGAGGGCTTTTGGCTTGGGGAGGCGATGGCTGTGAGTGCAGGTGTTGCAAACCACCTTTGTCTATTCATCTCCTTTCCTTTTTTTTTTTTTTTTTAATCTGCTTTCTGTTTCCCTTTCCGTGCCATGCCACCCTTGTATTGTTAGGCCTCAGCCATCGCAGGATCAAAACAGCAACAGGAAACACGGGGTTAATACCAGCCTTTTTTCTCAAAGAACAAAAACGCAGCTAGGTAATGTATCATAACAAGTGCTGTATCATGCATCAATTAATGCTGCATCTAGTGAACCGTACGTGGCACAATAAGTGAGATATATTGGGTCTCCTGAACCCATTAAAATTACTCTGTTTTTTCCACTATGACAATAAGCATATCTGTGCAATGAAGTTCCCATTACCTGCCTGCCCTTCAAAGTGCTCCCTGAACACGAGCTCAGAGAGCACCATTTAGGAAGCACTGACTAGAACCATCTCAAGGCAATAAAGGGTGCCTCCCAGGCACCAGGACCAGCATTTTCCCCAGCAGTCTTCTTCTCTTGTGCATACGTGTAGACAAGTTAAATATTTTAATTTTAAATGCGAAATAAAGGAATTCAGAGTGAAGCCAGTCTAAGTACAGATGGGTATGCCACAGCTTTTGTCCATAAAATCCAACATTGCTCCAGTTCAACCAGGAGGAGCTCGCTGGTCCAGCTCATTCCAATGATACCAGAAGAAGAAAATGCAAAGAAACAAAGCCAAAGTTGCCCACCTGGGCACTGAAAAGCCCAGGCATCCTGCCCGGGGTGCTGCCATGCTGCCGGGAGCACGCTGCAGCAGCTCCATTACCTCCAACACGTGACTTTGGTCATACTTCATCATCTAATTGATATCTGCCATTGCCTCATAACTAACGATGACTAATGGTAATATCTGGAAAGACAAATAAAAGCTAATGCAAAACCAGACTGTGGTGCAGCTCCCTTTGGAAACCTACCGGGCCATTAAGAAGCAATTCGAGGTGGAGATTGATGTGCCCCGGGGGCTGCTCCCAGCGACTGCACTGCTCTCCGGCCGGGGGCAGCTCACCACGCTGCTTCGCAGGAGGGGACGAGCCCTGCCCGCTGCTGTGCCACCTCGCTGGGCTCTGCCAAAGGCAAACACAGCCCAAGGTGTCCAACGTCACCAGGACGTGCCTACTGCTGTAACCAGGGAAGTCAGCATCCCAACACAATGGCACCTTGCTTTCCCTTTTCTGTGTGTTTTTGGTTTTTTGGGGTTTTTTTTGCTTTTTTTTTCCAGCACTCGCTGCACCGCAATGTGGCACCTTGGATGCAAAATCTCAAGGAATTAAATCATGGAGTGTTATAGGCAGACAGTGACCATAAACACAGCTTGTTTCCAACAGGTACCACCTCGCGAACACAAAGCCAGATGCAGTTTGTAACAACATAATGGCTTGATTAAACATGCTGATTTTTCACAAGAGTCATCTATAGCATTTCAGAAAAGTTATGCTCTTTTAATTACAAAGTTTATGTCACCCAGTGCAATTTTAATGTAATGAAACATTAAACCGGACCTTGTGCTTGATGTAAGATAAAATTATTCATTGAATATTAGACCACTAGGCCACCTACTGTTCTTTTACAAATGGTTGAACTATCACGGGGTTACAGAACTTAACATGTAAATTGCAGCAGAAGTTATAATTTCTGTTGCAAATCCCAAAAGACTGACGTTTAAGTCAAATATATGAGTGAAATTTTGCCTCTGTGCCGTAATAATGCAAGGAGAATGACCAAAATCTGAACATATCTAAAGTAATTATTAAGCCGATAATAATGCACTTCTAGTTATTTAATCAAGGGCCTTAAAAATTATTAATGGCAAGTCCTTCTTCTAAAAATGGAGTTTTAAACAGTGGCATTTAATTTTAGGGATAACAATACTTGATCTAGCCCATTAGTGAGATCTTTTGTAAAGCCGGGCAGCCCGTGCGTTCCGAGCAATTCCTGCACTTCGTTGAGATCATTACTCTGGCGCAAGCGAGAAGAGCTTGAGAAAATAATCTTCCTTAAAGTGAATTTAATTTTTAACCGCACGTTGAAAATCTCGAGCAAGTTGAGCTAGATTAAAAAAAGGGGGGGACGGCAATCCCCGCACCCGGCAGATTTGCTTGGATCCTGCTCGGAAGCCCGATAAACCCAACAGATGGCTTCTGGCATCCCCAAAGCCCTCGGACGGGGCTCACTGTGCACGTATAAATAAGAGAGGGCACTCGCAGGAAAATTATTCGCAGCCTCTGCGCTCGCCTCCCAGCCGCTGCTAGAGAGGAATCCGAGCAGTGACTGTGCATCGCCCTGAATCTGTAATAATAGCACCTTTCCTGTCACTCTTTGTCCCTTCATTTTTAAACGCGATTGGGTCAGGAACAGGCAATTTACATTTTTATATAATCTTTGCTCAGGTGATTCAGCCACCCTGACGTTTTAGCATTTTGTGCAGCTTCGGGTTTCACCTCCCCTGCCCGTGCATTTCCATACGATGGGGGTTGCCATCCTCGCCGCTGATCCACATCTATTTAGCTTCTCCCCTCGCCCTACCTGCAGCCTGTAGCAGGTTGTCAGGGAATGAATTTTCATTTTCTCCCCCGTGAGTCCATCACGTGGCTGTCACCAGAATTTGCTCTGTCTGAACTCCTCCATCCCCCTGATTTATGGCTGCTCGATGAGAGGTTGGAGGGCTCTCTGTGCAGCAATCATCCGCACCCCGGTCCGGCACCCATCTAAACTTAGGATTTCCGATGTAAATATTTCGTCCCCGCGGCACAGCTATCCTTTACAAAATTATTAAATAACTTTTTGTTGGACCGAACACCTTTGGGATATTTTTCTGGGTCAATATTCATCAGCAGACCCCGTGTGGAAAGGTTAAGTGCACATTTCCTCTGCCAAATAAGAATGAATTTCAAACCTGATTGATTCTGGTCCTGGAAACCGTAAATACTTACTCCACATGGTAGATAGGTTACTAAGTCCACTCATTTCCACATCTGATATCGATAATACCCTGCTTCCCCCTTATCAGTCCCTCTCATATTTCACCGGTGCGCGGCGTGCCGGGGCTCGGCCATGCCTGCCGGGTGGCCCCGCTCCCCACGCGCTTCTTCAGTGGTCCTTGAATCTTTCACCCCTGTCACTCCTCTTTCATCATTATCTGAGGTGATCGGTCAGCCCTGTGCCACCACCTGTCTCTTCGATCCGATGCCAACAGTGCTCCGCGGAACTGTCACTCCCGCGCTCCTTCCATTTATAGTGAGTCTCATTAACACCTCTCTTCCCTCTGGCAATGTGCCACTACGATTTAAGATGACTGTTGTTACTAAACACGAGGAAAAAAAAATATATATATATATGTTAAAATAGCGTTAAGAGCCTGATTTAAATCTATTAAAGCCCAGCGACGTGGAGTTAAAAAATCTCCCTCCGTGTTTGCGCGTGCTTGCGGGTGCATGTATTTTACGTCGCCGTATTTAAACCCATCCACATCCGTACGTGCGTGCCTTCCCCCTCCCGCGGTCCCCGCACCTCGCCTGGGAGCAGACACAAAGCCGAGCAGCCGGGATTTCTGCCGGGCGCAGCAGGGGAGGGGGAGAGCATCCCCGGGGAGCCCCGGGTGCTGGCCCCGCTGCAGCAATGTGGAGGTGCCGACACGGCGCCCAGCGCCGGGGAAGGGAAGGGCTCACACCCATCAACCCCGCATGCGGTGTTGCCTTCCCTTATTTTTGTTTTCTAGCCATGAGAAAATAGGGATAATTCTCATAGAATCGTAGAAATACAGAATCGCTAAGGATGGGAAAGACCTCTAAGATCCCCAAGTCCAACCCCAACGCATTCCCATCGCCATGCCCACTGACCACAGCCCCATGTGCTACGTCTTCATCCAGGAATGGATTCCACATGCTTTTTAGGAAAACCTTACATTAAAATCAAAGGACACGAAGGGTTTTTATCTTTTTTAAAGCCTCAGCGTACTAAGAAGCACAAGAACATAGAGCAGTTTGCCAACTTCAAATTAAAACAGAACATTCTTATTGAGCTGGATTCAACCCAAAACCTCAGGTTTGACTATCCCAAAGTCTGAGGAAATACAAGAACCTGAATTTCGACCTAAAGCCAAACCTCACTACTGGTCCTTGTTCCAGTACTGAGGAACGGGTTATTTACAACACCACACTTAGACAACCAAGCCTCATTTGGGCTGAGGACAAATCAGAGAATGGCTTGGGTTGGAATGGACCTCAAAGATCATTGAGTTCCAATCCCCTTGCCATGAGCAGCTCCCTGCAGGCTCCTTGTGAGTATGGTCATGGGGAGAGAAGGGTAGGGAGCACCAAATTCAAGCAGGAAGCCATCTTGCCTTCCTATTTTTTTCCTGCAATTTGGAAACAGCACTTTTTAGAAAAAATAAATCTACAAAATATTTACATACAGATTGAGATCTTGAACGCCAAGCCTGAGCGTGGGGTAAATTGTTTTTGCTCTGTCTCCATGTGCAGGCTTAAACACTGAAATGAAACATTCCCGTTTCTGGCTCCTTACTGTCTACCCAGACAGAGGTGAGGATCTGGGGACCAGCAGTGCCCAAAAACTCAGTAGGGCAAAACACATATCCAGAGGATGTAAATGTGAGAGGAATGAGGCCAGCTCTCTCCAAGTAACACTCCAATAATTCACATAAATCCCACTGACAGTTAGATGTGTTCTTTCACACGTTCACATCCCTCTGCAAACTATGACACCCAGTCACCTCTCAGGCCAATTTTGGCATCATCTCCACATTTGCCAAGACAGGCTTTTGAAAACGGATTGTGAATTACATCATTCACTATAATCTGATTAAGAAATGCAAAATGTGGAAATCTAAACCATAATTCATTTTTTTTCCCATTTTTTTCCCCTCTTTTTGAACAGTTAGGTGTATGTAAAAGTTGTGAATATGAGCAGGAAGGCTTAAACGCTTTCATGGCACGCAGCCCTGGCTCTGTACAAACTGCAGCATTGCCACACTTCTTCCCCCTGGTGTGAGGTGACATCTCCAGAGCATGGCATTGCCATGATGTAGCAGTGACACTGAAGAGGCCGAGGTGCTGGGTTGGCACCTCACCTCCTGTGTCTGAGGACACCATTCCACATACATACACCTTCACTCTGTATTGTATCAGGTGGGAATGCAAAACCAACCCTGGAGGTAACTGAAGCTCAGCAGCCCAGAGCTGCTGCCGTACCCAGCCTTTAGTGGCATCCTTCCATCATGTCAATGCTGGAAATGTTGTTTCTGCTCCTGAAGTTTGCTTTCAGCATTACTGATCATATAATCATGTTCTGTGACCTGGAACATGTCTGCCAGTATAGTTTCTTACAATGTCCAAAATCTCAGAGGAAAGGTGCAGCCATGAAGCTGGCGAGAAGTCATGCTTTCTGGCCAGCCCAATGCATTAGATCTGTCCACTTGTCCATCAGCACCTCATTCTCCTTTGTGTGGTTAAATAATCTAAACTCAGTGGCTTCAAACTGGCTGCCCTGCTCCTCAGCACCAAGCTCTGGCACAACAGGAGAAAGAATAGGTTAAACTTCACCTATTCGTTACAAAAATAGAGTGCTTTGTGCCTCTTCCCAACAACCATGCTAATACTACTTATCTAATTATGAACAGCATCAGTGTTGTTATCCATTATGTTTTTCCCATCTATCCTGTGTACTTCTTCTTATTCCACCTTCAGATGAATTCTGTTGTGACACTGACAATGAAAAGAAAAATCTGCTGTGGTTAGGAAGCTCCTGTGCTGTCTGTTCCACTTACCCTGCTCACCAGCAGTTTATTACTTTCTGTTTTCCCTCCCTATCCCTGGTATGTGTGTTTGTGTGCTGCTCACAAGCAGGGCCTTCCCTTTGCTGTAACCATTCACAGAACAGAATGCCATCAGATCCTCACTCCCAGACATGCTTCCCAGTGCCACCTGCAAAGCAAGCAGGTACAAATAACATCCAAGGCAAGCAAACACGCAAGCACCTCTTCCACATTTCCCCTATTCTCTTTTCAGATACATGAAAACTTGCTGATGCTAAATTTGCAAGCATGAATCATTCTTCCACCAGGAAGGAACAACAGAGGTAGCTGAAGATGGAGACCTTCAGTTGTGCCTTTCCATCGTACAGAGATAATTTTTAACCCAAGTTTTTAAATAGCTTCTAATTTCAAATGTTGAATAAAGGCGCATCTAGATCCAGGATGAGTTAGAAACACATACCATGCATATACCACTCCAAAATTTAATCTAAAATCCGTCATTGCATAATCTACGACAAATACTTTCTAGAGAAAACAAAATCCTCCTTTGCAGCCTTCAGTTAAACACTCTCCCTAATATATGATCATCACATACCAAAAGTAAACTTCCTAAACACAAACGACCACAAAGAGCAGTGGACTCAAGCACTCCCAGCAGCATTCATGCTTCTCATCATTCTGAGACAAGGCTCAGGCGAAGGCACATCCCTGCCTCTACCACCACTTCACACCTTTTAAGTGTAAGCAAAAGAAAGAGGCTGTGCTTAGCTTACAACCACCTGCTGTCAGAGGTCAAAGCGCTCCTTGTCCTGGGTATGTGGGATTTGTTCAGCTCTTCCTGCTTGGCCACTGAGCTTGCTCCCGTACAGTGAAAATAACAAATTGCAAATAAATTTTGCTTTAAAGGTACTATCAAGAAGTTTTTTCCATGATTTCAGAGAAGGAAATGTTCGTACAATCCACCATTCTATGATTCTATGACACGACAAATGAAGTTTTAGGTCCAACTGCATAGAAGTAATTATTAGAAATAGACTAAATAACAACAATAGCCTCCACTCAGCTGCAAGATCCTGCATGTCTTGACAAAAGCGCTTACATCAGCCGTGGTTCACCCAGGGAGCACTCAGTGGGAATCAGGCAGGTGAGAGGTTTGCAGCTCTGGCCCACATGGCCACACAAGTCTCATTCACCACATCAAAGCTCCAAAGAGATTCAGAAGATTTCCCTTTTCCTTTTCTACTCTCTTTACATCAGAGTGTTGGTAATGAAAGTAGGTCAAGAAAGCATAACCAGAGCGCAGACTTTTGCTTTTTGCCACCATCCATCTCTGTCCAACACACACAGCGCCAGCAACCCAGTTGTGCCCGTGGTCAAAGCTTCCCCGTGATGTTGGCAGAGATCCATGGATGGGGGAAAAAAGAAGGAAAGAGGGAAGGGAAGGGAAGGGAAGGGAAGGGAAGGGAAGGGAAGG
>NC_034413.1:1549567-1604477 GCF_002078875.1 Numida meleagris | reverse complement strand
AAGAAAAGAAAAGAAAAGAAAAGAAAAGAAAAGAAAAGAAAAGAAAAGAAAAGAAAAGAAAAGAAAAGAAAAGAAAAGAAAAGAAAAGAAAAGAAAAGAGAAAAGGGAGGGAGAGAAATCAAAAAGCAATGTTGTAAAAGGGAAATGTGGAATTCACTACGGGCAGCACAACTCTATCCAAAAGTGTCCGTCCGAGGGTGCCATGACACCAGGCCATGGGAGACGAGCAGTGTTTCAGCCCTCATGTGGCCTTTCTCAAAGTCCCTGCTCCAAACACATTTGCTTCTCCTCCGACCTGCTGATTTGTTGATTTTTGTTGTTGATTTCCCATCTGCTAATGTTTGTTTTGTCATTTGTTTACTTCAAGTTAATGTTTTTTTGATTTTATTGTGAAGCACTATGAGGTCCTAAATGATACGAGCCTGTATAAAAATAAATGATGGCTATTTATCATTATCATTATTGCACTTGGCCAGGCCTTTAGCTCTCTACAGATACTGATGTCTTGAAAAGGCTCCGACATTTTTCTTTTCATCCTGGGGAGACTTCTTGTTTCTGGGATGTAGCCCTAATAATGAACAACCAAAGAAAAGTGCCATCCTAATTTTTCCATGCTTATGATGACACCTAGAAACAACTCGAAACACTAAAAACCAGTGCAGCCTTGGAATCTTTTCACCACCCCAAATATTTCTTTAAAATCCAAACAAAAAGGCAAATAGAGATGAAATTTGCAAAGGACTTGCAGAAATTCAAGCTGTCCCTGACTGAAGTGGGAAATAACATCCTGAGCTACAGAGGAGGGAAAGCAGTCAGCAAAGTACCCGCCTGGTAGAGGGAAATGGAAGAAGGTTAACCAAGTTAATCCTTCCCTATTTCCTCCTCTCCTCACACAAGGCCTGGAGGCTGAATCATCATTAGGAACCATATAATTGACTCATCCACAGGATTTCCTTTTTGTGTTCTGAATTACGGCAGATTTTCCACATTCTTTTTCTTTTTCTTTTTTTTTTTTAATTTTAAACATTCGAAGCATTAGAACAGCGGGAATCCTTCATCTCCAGGTAGAAGATCTGTCCTATTAGTGAGAACACAGAGCTATTTCTAATTCAGGACACCGCTACCATATATTCCCCAGCACCATTAAAATCTGCTGATTAACCAATGGACCAATGGATCTCCGTGTGCTATACAGCTGTCACATCAGATGTTTTCTCTGCTACAATTGGTGTGTAATTTTGCTGGGTTTAAGTGCAGAAGAGGGGAATTTCCTCGCGATGGTACAAATAATTCATCATAGGCTACGGCTCAAGATTGTTATGAGGGAAAGAAATATCTCACCGTTATACTGTAGTTCATCCTACACCTGACAAGAGAGTGTTTGGCACATACAGTGGAAGCTTGATAAAATGGTTTAAAATCAGACACCGGAAAGGAATTGCAAAAGAAATTCTTCTTCAAAATCCTTTTGTGCTGAATTATTTCTTTTTACCTGAAAGCCCTGTTAGTACGCGGGGCGCGTAGCAGCTCAGCGATTAAACGCGTGCAAAAAGCAGCGTAATCACTCACTGCATAGAAAAACGCCTTCGTTCCTGTTTTGTTTTCCAAACGGATTTTAAAAAACAGGGCAAAGCTGTCCTATAGCAAACAGTATAAAACAAATGTTGCTAGCTTTGCTTCATTATGTGGTACATTGTAGCTTTATGCATGTACGCTGTGTGAACAAGAGGGTTAAAAGTTAAACAGTAGCCTAGGGCTAACACACTTGCAAGCTGAACAGGTACAAAATAGGCTTTTGTTGCTTTCAAACTATTACTGTATGTCTTTAGCAGAAACATAACAGGCATCTGTGAGCAAAAATGTATTTCCTTAAGGTTTCAGGTATTATGGAATGGGACTGTTTTAATGGCTGAAATGCCCATATGACCTTTAATCCAAAGCCATAAATTTGTCACTGTCTGAGGCTGGCAGGATATCATTCTTAATGAGGCTAGTTTTTAGGACTTTGTATATCAAGAGGACCCCATCGGAGAGTACGGCAGGAGGCGAGCTCACGTGAATCCAGGGTGCAGCGTGGGGAAATCATTACAGGGAAATAAAGGAGGGAGCCTTGCCACGAGACCGTCATTACAATTCCAAATAAAGTAAGGAAGAAACGGCGAAGCACTACCAGCTCAGGTTATTCTATATTTCATAAAATGATAAATAACTGCTAGTCATGTTTATGTATAATGAATTACAATCCCGCTACATTTACCTTAGTAACATTTTACAGAGGTTGTATTTTACTCCCAACTACCAATTATGTCATCATCCTGGCATTTACCTGGACATAATGATACACAGCAAACCCATTCTTGTAACATAACTCATGGCTTAAAAGTGTTTGTAAAGCCATACGGCATCCTACATACTCATAATGACTTGGATATCGCTATTAAATTTTACAGATTAAAGTTTACTAAATCTCGAAGTCTTGCGCCGGTTGCAGCGTTTCTTATTAATCCTGAAGGAAAAGATGCTCGGCTCTTTAAATGTCAGAAACGAGGCAACCCTCTTTACGAATCCAAAGAAACGAGCCGCACAAAGGAAAGGGCACTTCTCCAGCAATGGCCCATGGGGATGCAGCTCCAGCACTGGGCTCTACCAGAACGGGGCTGGACGCATCATGGGAAGTTCCTTGCCCCAGTGCTGGTGTCCCATGGCCAACAGGCTGAGCAATGCTCGCCCTTCCCAGCACTGCGATGCAGCTCTCCCTCCTGCAGAACCCCAAGCCTGGGTCGGAGATACCCATTGTAACGTTCGCTTCCATTTATTCAATTTAATTTCGGTTTGAGAAGGATAGCGTATAGATCTTTTTATAAGCTTGTAAGGTCACCAAATTTAAATTAAAGTGACCTCTTTTAAAGCGCATTAATAAAAGCACTATGTGGAGGGAAATTTAATATGAATGGTTAAAATGCATGGAATTCAGATTTTACTGTCAAACAGCTCAATTAAACAAATTGAATTTTTAAGCAACAAAAGGGAATTGAATCAAATTAGAAACAGAGTGGGATCTGAGACGTGGACGTTTATGAGTGATAGTCGCGGGGCCCTCCAGCACTGAGTTTTCTTTATTTGTTGCCTCAGCAGTTAGAGGGGTTGGCAGGCTGCAACACAAAAGGATAAAAATGGTCACCACTGAAACTCAGTTTTTGGCTCCCAATAAATCATCTGTCACTTCATCACAGCCCAGTAGATAATGAGCAATAAAGTTTTCACACTCAGGCAATGAGGAAGCAGACACAAGAAATACAGCTAAAGCTGCTGTCTTTCCTTTCTGGAAGCGCAAGGTGCTTTGTGTAATAAATGACCTCTAGATTTCTGCAAAAGAATAATTCCAGCCTCGGTAGGAAAAAAAAAAAAAAAAAAAACTGTTTGGTTCACTAAAAATAAAACAGAAAAAAAAAAAAAGCAAAATCTAATAACATTATTTAGTTCCTTTAATGGAAGAAATAATCACATTATCTAGAAGAGCTATAGCTATATATAACAGGAAGAGATTCCGGGGTATTACCTCTGAAGTTGCCTCATCACTGCCAGCAAAGCAGATTGCTGCAAATACAATAAAGCTGCACAATAACCTGAAGAGCGGTTGTTTGCAGAGATCAGAGGACGTTTGTGCTCGGAGCCCATCCCCAGCCAACCCTCCCTGGCAGGGCTGAGGATGCCCTGTGCTGCCCGGGCACAGTGTGCCCTGGGGAACCTCTAGGAGGTGTCTCAGTGCTAGCAAGGAGATGCAATATCCTCAGCTCCTATTGACTGCAAACAGGTCTTGTCCTGGCAGGGAAATTCTACTTATTTTTTTTTTTTACAATGGTATTTTGCCTTCCTCTGATACCTGCTAATTGCTGCGTTGGTATTTTTTAGTTGTTACGCCACAAGCCACGCCAAAATTATTGTTCCTCATTTCACAGTCGCTTCCTTTTTACTTTTTCAATGCGAAACCTCAACGCACTTAGGCTGATGGGGAGTGCCAAGCACGCTCGTAATTCAGATTTCCCATCAAAGACGTTTCAGCAAGGGTATTCGGGATGGTTACGCGCAGAGCTGAGTTCACACACGAAATGTAAAGCTGAGCGTCGGTCCAAAAGTAAAGCTGCAGCCCACAAAGCGAATAAAACACATCGTACGTTGATTAACGCTCTTAATGCATACCAGCATTTGAAGTGACTTGAAATAAAACAATATTCTTGTCATATGCAAATGACAACTCGGTGTTTGCATAACGCGTCAAGGTAGAAAAATGCAAATAAACTTTGGTGAAGTCTGTAGTTTCGTCGTGCGCTTATATAGCTAATTAGGAACTTGAAAGGAAACGGAAAGCTTGTCTTTTCTGAACTGTATGTCAGCTAAAAGCGAGCACTGAAGCCTGTTTATTTCTAGAACATGTAAGAGGAACAATTAACGTATTCATTGTATTGAACTGCTTGTACTGATCCGCAGTCCACAGAGGTTTTTATATCGGCTTCTAAAGATGAATTCGAAGGTGCAGTTCTGTTACAAGAACAGCTGCACAGAGGTAAACGCAAAGGACCACATTCCACTGCTGGAATGGGGAGCACCCAACCAGGTTTCACTCAATTGGAAGAAGCCTTGGATTCACCCTGGCATCCTACAGAGTAGACCCAGGCTCCACGGGCGAACCTTTGCAAGGAGGAAGGTTTTTCGGCGGCTCAGAACCTGTCTTCCCTCATTACAAGGTCTTAATGCTCCATGTGAAGGTTTATACTGTATTCTTTTTGTAATATTAAAGATGTATTATTTATACCGACTGCAGCCATGCCACGGAATACATGAGCAGAGTTTGTTTAGCAACATAGTGAAAAAATATTTGCTACAGGGGCAGTCTGGCAATATTGCTTGTTAAGGCATGCTATTTGTAAGCAAATTTATATGAAAAGTATGCAATGTCTAATACTAAACTACTCCAGCCCCAGACTGAAGGGTGATTTTACAAACGTCCTGCAGCACTCAATCATTCCTTCATTTTAATGTCTTTATTTTATGATTTTGTTGATGAAATACTACTTACCCAGTGCTCAAAATTCCTTTTAGGCTGCAGGCACTGGCTAGTTGACACGGCAAGCCATATTTTACAGCTATATATTTCAGCTTTCTCTGTCCAAGTTGGAGGACACAGTAGCCAAGATGGTTTTTCATAGTAGAAATATATTTTCATATTTATTTATTGATTTGACTAATGTATCTATTTTTCAATTCACATGCTTATGTTTCAATCCATTAAAGTGATTCATGGCCAAATAATATGTTATTGCAAGTACAAAGAGGAGATAAAACCACTGTACACTGGCTATAACACAAGAATAAAAATAATAAAAATCCATTGCATGATTAAATATAGTTTTTAATCCCCAAATGATCGAGAGTAAACTGATGTTTTTAATTATTTTTCTTTAAAAGAAACTGGTTCATTTATTTATTTATTTGTTTTTTCCCCTAGTAAAATGCAATTACTGATTAAATAAGTTCCTGGGAATAGGCATTCCTACTCAACCTAAGTGCGCAGCGTAAAACCAGCAGAAAGCATCAAAACTGCTATCAAAATAAAGAACCTAAAAGGCTTTTAATTACTTCAAACGAGAACTAAACGACAGCTGGCGGAGGGAAGTCGATCCCGTCGCCTCCGGTCAGGGCTGCAAGCTCAGCCCTGCACAGCGGTGGCCGGAGGTTGGGATTGCAGTGGCTGCTGACCACCAGCATCTCACCTGGAGCTGCAGGGCTTGGCCCAGCCTTCTGTGGGCAGGTGGCCATGGAATGGCAAAAGGAGCTCGGCCAGCAGGAGCCCAGCACCCGGCCCCAGCCACGGGAGGTGTCCCTTCCTCCTGGCCTTGCTCCCGGGCTAAGAAATGGCATAGCTTCCCGACAGGCACATCTGTATTGCTGCGGTTAGGATTGGACTGCACAAATGTTGATTTTGTCTCTCTCGTGTGTACATCTTCCACGGGCATTCTCTTAGCTAGAGAGAAAAGTAGTGATATAGCTATGCACCTGAGATAGGCTGCTAAACCCAACATTTACAATTTTAGAAGAAAATTCAGTCCAAGGGCTGAACGTCCTCCACCAGGTTTCAGGCACACAGGCAGCAGCAGGCTCTGGCAGTAGCTCCCAAGGACAAAAAAACCCTTCATATTTGCAGTAGAAAGTCAGAATTTTGGACGTTCTGTGCCTGAGACATCTAAATGGGGCTCTTTTACTGTAATATATTTACTCAACTGATGCTCAAAAACCCCCGTCTCAAATCTGAGCTTCCAAAAATCTACTAGCTGTGTACCAGTAGTCACTTTTGGAAATAAAATGGCCATATTCCAGGTAGGGAACTAAACAAAAAAGAAAAACAAAGCAAGGAGGTAGTGGAAAGGGATTCTGTCCATTCCCCTATCTCCTAGAAGTCTCCTCTGAAGCAAAAGCAAAGCAAAAGATTTAACATTTAAAAGTGTGTTTTAGGGAGCCATGTTAGAGGGGAGTATGGAACAAGCTGCTGTTAATGGGGAAGGAAAAAAAAAAAAAAGGAAAAAGAAAAGATAACCTTAAATATTATGGAAGGAGAAAGATAATAAAGCAGACTCCAGGGAGAAATGCAGAGGACAGAAAAGCAGGACCAGAGAGGTGAAAGTTTCTAAGCCCATGGTGAGCAAGCGGGGTGACATCTTCACTTATACTCCAGCTCCTTTCCTCTCCTTGCGAGGCCCGTGATGGCTCAGTAATTACAGCTTGGCCATGGGAAATATCCCCCCGCTTAGGAGCTGAGGACACTTCAGAAAATCCCAGATGTGGGGCACGGATGGGGGAGGACGGGAGGACAGCGGCCCATCACCTCCGGGCAGCCTGGGAACGTGGTGATTCAGAGCGACTTCCAGCGCCGGCTGAGCCGCACCGTTCCGTTTGTGCACCCTAACGCTGGGAGAATGAAAAGGTAGCTTAAAGTCACCTTAGCTCCCCTTGGGAAGCAGGAGCACAGAAGGCTGTCAATGTGTTGAGGTAGAGCAGCTGAGAGGCTCTGGAGAGAGAGAGCTAAATGAATAGAAACTTGTTAAATGATGTGAGTTAATGAGAGCATTTTGGAATTAACCAGCTTCCATGACTTTAAATAAAACCCCAATGTCATTTTAAATTAGATTTTGTACATTTTTAAAAACCATTATTTATTTATTTTTTTCGCGAGGTGCATCGGTGGGGAGATGGAAGCATTAAAATTTAATCTCCTCAGCCCACCAGTGGTCAGATCCTGGCACTTCTTTACGATGAGTGCGGGAACATCGGCGTAGTGGTAACAGCCAAGAGATTGGCCAAGAGGTGGGGAAGTCTCACCCCCATGAACACCCAGAGCTGGATTCTGCTCTCTGGGGGTGTGAGGGGCTGAAGCTTCCTAAGAACTCATACGATGGGCCACTTTCCCTGAGCCCTACAGCCCTCGCCTCAAGCTCTCGCTGCAGCAGATTGGCATATAATGGCTTCCCAGCCTTGCTGAGCCATCTTGGTGTGGTGCTCCTGCATGGGCCTGGAATGACTGCTCTCAACATGAATGCACCTTGAGTGGTCATCATTTTCCTCGTCCTTCTTTTATGGCCCTCAGGGGAGATGAAGTGGCTGCAATTTTTAATTTATTATTTTGGCCAACTTCTTCAGGAATGGATTATTCTAAAAGAAAGACACCTATGCCAGTTCGTAGAAGACCAGAGAACATATTTGGAAGGAAAGTCAAGTCAGGAAGCACCCTGGTGAGCCTGGCTGATAAATGAGGTCAGTTCCTGCATCATCCCCGTGCAGTAAGCACAAAGATTTCTATTTATATTTTGGAAGGTAACTTTCCACACCAATCGTGTATTGGTGGCAGCAAAGCTTTCTTCAAACCATACTAGAAGAAAAAATGCTCAGTGAGGCAGGCACCAACCTGTGACTCAGATGCCCAAGGTTCAAGTTTCTCTTCTTACAATGTGCTCACAGAGAGTTTCAAATCTGATCACTTCTGGAATATTTTCCAATTCCATTTAGAGATTTAAATTTATTTGTTTCTTATTTTTTCTTGTTTTATTTGCACCACTGCTTCTTGTAGGTACAGACTGGAGATTCTGTGATTCTGGGAGTCAGGCTCACGAGATCGATGTGAAAATAAAGTCTACGATGATATCTCTGGCACCACAGTAACAGATGCTATAAAAATATTTTAGTCAAATATAATTAATGTTGTTCACTGTGTGGCCATTCATTGCCCTTCCACGATGCTTCACAGTCTGCAGAATTACTTTGTTAGCAGAGAAAAAGCCTGCAGTGACACCGGATTAACACCAGCACTTCTGCAGAGGGTTGGTACCCCAGAGGTGAACAAGGCAGGGACTACAGCAGGCTCCCACCGAGGACAAGATATACCCCCAGGGTGGGCAGGAAGATTCCCCTAAGACATTTCTAGGTCACACATATCTTTATGATATATAATAACCAAATGCATAAGCAAGTTTTCAGTCCCAAAGAAATAGCTCTGGGCAAGAGCCCAATATCTCAAATGGAGTCACTAAAGCCTAGGGCCAGAGCCTGGGTGCTAATGGTAAAAGGACAAGAACACTGGACTGCAATATGTGCAGCTGGTATGGGGCAGAGATATCGAAAACTCGCCACAAAGTAGAAGGGAAAAGAAGAAAAGAAGAAAGGGAGAAAGGAGAAAAGGAGAAAGGAGAAAGGAGAAAGGAGAAAGGAGAAAGGAGAAAGGAGAAAGGAGAAAGGAGAAAGGAGAAAGGAGAAAGGNAAAGGAGAAAGGAGAAAGGAGAAAGGAGAAAGGAGAAAGGAGAAAGGAGAAAGGAGAAAGGAGAAAGGAGAAAGGAGAAAGGGTCGGGGACAATGGGACAGGCTCCACTTCTTTCCCATGCACACTGCAGGCTGTTCCCTGCACACAACAACAGTAAACTTAACACCAACGCACAACTTAAAAATTCACAGAGCTTTTATATGATAATTACTGTTATTATAACTGGCCCATGAAATAAACACCTCTCCCAATTATAGAAAATGCACAAAGTCCTTCAGAGACAGGAATCTCACAATAAGATTTACTTCCCAGCATAACGACAGAGTGAGAAGAGTGTAAGATGAATAATAATAATAACATTATGGTACATATAACGTATGTTTTAATTAGGCAAAGGTAATCAAATGAGGTTTGTCACGATTATATTAAGGTCAAGTCTCCACATGCTTTCATCAACAACATATTAAGACAAGAGAGGTGATGCCAAATTGGGGTTTATACCTAATCAACATAATTAAACAAAGCAAGAACATGTGTTTAGAGCTACACCCACTTTACTGATCACTCTATTTTAATTACTCTCGTAGTGTAAATATTAGTACCAAAATAACTCTTAATTAAAATTTTCCCATACAAAAACAAAAAATACAATCTTCTTTTAATTTGCTATTTTTATAAAATGGATGTACAATATCTAGGTCTTTTGTATTAGAAACCATTTCAGAAGTGTGTTCAGATTATGCTAACCAGCCTAATACATTCCAATGTATTGACATACTGACTTCCAATGTGTGGGAAACGGGAAACCAAGCTGGACTAAGAAAGTCATGGGAAACCATAAAAACAAACTAAGCATAATTTAAACTGATTGGATGCTTCCCTGTAAGAAGTTCTAAGTTTCTAAATACAAAATGCGGACATTGAAATGCGGTCAAGTTATGACTTAAATTAGAAAAACATGTTTTCCTTCGTTTCTATCTTGCAATATTTGGCACAACTCAAACACTGGGGAAAGAGCAGTGTCAGTAACATCATCGAATGTGCTTAAGCAGCTTTGCCATAGGTTACACCGGAATGGGACTTCGGCACTCAGAGGTCCAAAGGACAGGAGGTTAGAAGGGCTTACAAATGTTTAAAGCTGCTTAGGACATTTTCAAATTCATTCGAGTGTTTTTAGAATTCTGACCTGTAGGACCTGATTTTCTACTCACATCTACTCTGCATAAAAGGCCAAGTAAGTGTATATTTTAAATATACCAGTGCTTGGAGTAAACCTAATATCCACTAAAGTGACCTCTGTCGCACCGTCACATTGCCTCTGGTGGGATTCCGCCCAGTTTAGTTGCATGAGCAAAAGCAGAAGCAGGTCTGCTATCAGCAGTTAGAAGCTAAGAAATACAAACCAAAGATGTAGACACTTCGTGGCAGTTGTGATTAGCAAAACGGTTGCTGCTTGCTTACATATTTCCATGCTGGAAACCAAATTTTCACTTGAATCACAAGTCCAACTGAGACAAGGGTCAGGGTGGGGACTTTTCTGCCACCGGTCTCCAATGCAGCACGGCAAGGGTTAACAATATGAGAGCACAACGTTATTAATAAAGCCATGCAGGCTGCAGCCCACGCGGCGCTCAGCACAAAGTGAGCCCTTCAGCACACCCCGTTGGCAAGCGCTGGCATTAAAAGGACCCCAAATGAGTGAAGAAGTCTTCCACTCCATCATGAAGAATTGTTCTCTAGAGTAAAGACCAGTGGGGAAATGCTTAAAACACTTACCATATGTGGCTAAGAAGGGTCTAATTTGTCCATTCGGAAATTTTGCCTCTTTTGAAAGGATAGTTAATTTCAAGTAATTTATTTCGTAGGTGAAGCTTTATTCGGAGTGGTTAATATATCACCCTTGGTTGCCCGAACAATTAGAAATTGTCACCAAAGAAAAATGCTGCAGTTCATGTAAATAACTATTTACCTAAAGGAAATGGGAATCCACAAGAGTCAGCATACTTTAATGAGCCATGACAATAGGAAAAAAAAAAAAAAAAGAAAGAAAGAAAGAAGAAAGCCAATGGTACACTGAACCTGCTAAAGCTGACATTGCTTATGGTAAAAATCAGCCAAAACAAATACTATTTGTTGTGGGTTTTTTTCTTGTCAGAAATAATGCAGCTTGAAATTTTCAACAGACAACATACGTCCAGACCATTTGTTACTTCTAATGGCCTAATTGTTCTCCTGGCAGAGATAAAAAATTAGGGCACTTATGTCATTTACCTAAATTTCTAATTAATGCAATGGTAATAGAGAAACTGGAGCAGAAGGGGAAAAAAAAAAAAAAAAGTTGGGTGAAAAATGTTTCTCCTGGCCTTCTTTCAATTTGTCTTTGTTAACTTTCCTGCAGTCTTGCTCTCCTAACTATCAGGTAGATTGATGTCTGGATAGACGTTCCACGGTTCTCCAACAGGACAAAAGTATGCTTGCTGTTGAAAAATACAACACCTGAACTGTTGCACAGCCACAATAAAAGAGTCGACTGCAGCTCTAAGTCCTTTATGTTGCCTCAAAGGGATGTGCCATTAAAGTGATGTCAGAAATATTATTTTAAAACAGGTAAGAAATCTGCACTTTGGGCTGCAGCTCCATCTGCGCGTTTTCTACTGCTCCATGCTGCTGTGCAATGCATCTTGCAAAGCACACCACGGCCAATGCACGCACCCGTTACAATGCAGAAAAAAGAGAAACCTAACTTTGAGTTCCACCCACTCTGTATTTCGAGCCATCACCACCCATAGGCAAGGATTATTTCCCGGGGCCACAAAGATGCTTCCAACCCATTCTATTTTAGCTTATGTCACTTCATGTTGTTATTGAGGGAAATGCATCACGATGCATCAACATGCCTCTCAAAGTGTCTCAGATTTACCTTGTCCTGCAGTACCAGTCAGTGTCCACCATTTTCTTGGTTTAGTGGGCACAGTGGTCCCCACTTGGTTCAGTGGGCATGGTGGTGATGGGTTGGTGGTTGGACTTGATGGTCTTAAGTGGGCTTTTCCATCCTTAATGATTCTATGATTCTCAACATTAAGCATTGAAATGAGAAGGAGGAGGCTCATTATATTTTTGCCAGCCATCAGATAATTACACCTGCTTCTTTGATATGATTCTCTATATTGATCTCAATAACAGTAATGCTTCTGAAATATTACTTGCAGGAAATGCATAAAGTCAAAAGTTTGAGGAGCCATTAGAACAGACTTAGTTCATAAACAGAGTTCACACAACAAGGTCCCTCGGAATGCTGAGGGTGGTCAGGTCCCGTTTCTCACCCATGCTTACACCCATCCAACACCGTGCCACAAAAACGTTCACAGGGTGATGGGTTTCCTTTCACTTCATAAAACTTCCTGTGGGAGAGATGCAGGAAGAACTGTAAGTAAGCTAAGTAAGCATACACGTGAGTTCTAGTGAAAGATTTTAACCTCTCTGTTAATCCTTGAGGTGATTTCCTAATTAAGAGAGAGGATACCAAGAAGAAGGTGCGAGATTCAAGCCTCCAGCAAACGTAAGCTCAGCATCATGGGTAAATGTCAAGGTCTGTCACAGGTTCCCACCAATACAGCTCACCACTGCAGCAGGTAAAAATGCTCTGCTGCTCCTCACCACATTCTAACCAGGAGACCTAGGCCCCAAACACATACCCAACAGGAGGGCCCCCT
Organism: Numida meleagris; assembly: GCF_002078875.1. Classification (NCBI taxonomy): domain Eukaryota; kingdom Metazoa; phylum Chordata; class Aves; order Galliformes; family Numididae; genus Numida; species Numida meleagris. Next base: position 1,591,958 of record NC_034413.1, on the reverse strand, counting down.
CTGCAGCCCCAGAGCTGCCTCCAGCCCCACAGCCCGCCTGGGCCTTAGCATTTCCTCCGTGGGCTGGGAGCCAGTTTGGCACGAGCCAGGTATCAAGACAGGGCTCACAACAGCATCGGCAACTGGCAGGAGCTGAACTCCAGCAGCACTAGCAAGTATTGCTAAAATAAACATGTTACAGGCAAAGGTCACGATGCCTGTTAATATAAAGACTGCGTCGTGTATAATGCATTCAAATGCCAGAGTGAGAGAGGGAGATAATATGATCCATTTGCCAGATTCCTCCTTTTAGTTGTAACACGAAGCCATTCTGGGATGGAATGACCCAGAGATGATAATGAAGCGGATGATGATGCCATTGCCTGTGATAATGGTGTGACAGGGAGAATACCCTGGAAAACTGCATGAGCTGATAAGTGTAAAGGTATAAACAAACCCAAACAATATGGACTTATAGACATTAGTGCAGAACAAAAGAGAGCAGAAAAAGCGAAGCCAACTGATCAACATTAAAAAAAAAAAAAGACTTTGCGAGGGTGACTTTTTCCACAGTTTTGGGAGCGCAGTATTTCATTCGGAGCCCTTCAAAGGCAGCTGCCCCACACCTTGTGCTTCCACGGGAACAACAGAAGGCAAACTGCACAGCACGGCAGGGGGACCACCTCTCCCTACCAGGGAACAGTTTGTAGCAAACAGTCCGCGATATGAAAATGTATTTAATGCAATTAATAATTTAAGAAGCGAGAGCATGTGCTCTTGGAGAGTTAAATGCTTGTCAGAGTGATAGATGCACGCTTCACCACCAATACATTTCGTATGAAGAGCAGAGGGATTTTGCAAACTTGTGTTGACCTTGGGTTGCGGTATATAGGAGGCAGATTGCAAAGGCAGGCCTGCTGATGGCGGGAGAGTGCGTCAGCTCTCAATTTACAGCCCTTTCCCCAATTAAAGGACTGTAAAAACATTAAAATTAATGCAGTCTTAACTCCAGAGCAGGCTCTACTTTCTTAATTAGTGCATAATTATTCAGTTTTTGATATCCTGGAAAATTATCACATGGAAATTATTTTAGGCACAGTAACAATAGCAAAAATCTCTCTACCCCCCCAACCCGATTAACATGTGGAAGTAATTAACACTTTATTACAGTGAAAATACTATTACTGCTAATGTTTAATGACTTTTGCCATTGCATCATAAGCAGGAAATTTGGAACACTACAGAGCAACGGTCTGCTATAAATATAGCACAAAGATTATAAACCAGCGTCAGATGATTCGCGCTAACAGCGTTTAAGATGGAGAGATGACATACAATACGTTTCCAAAATGTCATATGCAGGAAATATAATTTTCTTGATAAAGTCCACTCCTTGCAGCAAAACAGCAAGTGCAATAATGCTGGGTGCGTACAGTAAAGGCAGCAGTGCTGCAGTCCTTGTAAAAGCCTGTTGTTAATCAAATTGAAACATAAAACCTGAAGCATAAAGTTATTTTCTCATAACAGTTTAATAGAAATTTCCAATCAAACAAAGGCCAAAAAGTGTTATTACGACATGAAGTTTCTTGTATAAACAACTTGAAATGAAGTAGGGGAAAGTTTCATGGGATTTATGGATTTCTTTATTTTTGTTATTGAGAGTGAATGTCTACTGTAGATCTCCAATAAATGTCTCGAGAAATTATGCACCAGCTTTCGGTGATTCACACTAACAGCAATTAAGATGCTGAGTCCACACAAGTGTCGAAGAGGTCAGTGCTCAGGAAATATTGTTTCATTCCTGCCAGTGTGATGGAGCCAAATGTGCCTGAAACAAAAGGAGAGAAAAAGGAACGGAGACAGCTTTGTCTGTGGTTGGGCTTCTCCACAGCCATGACGCGGGTACAAGCGATGAGCAGAACTAGGGCAACGCTTGCTAAAATACTTCACCACCAAAATGAAATAGGAAATTGTATTCAGCACTTGGTACTGCCTTATGGAAATTCCCAAACAGCCAACAGAGTGAAGCAGTGCCATAAAAAAGCTGTGCGCAAAGCAAACGCAGAAGGAATCAAGCAGAAAACAAGGGTGATCCTACACGACCCCGGGAAAGCTCTATAAAGTCACTGTTTGCTTGTTTGCTACCGCTTATGTTGTTGGTCTGAGAATTCATGAAGATGAGCACTAATTGTAATCCAAACTGGGAAATTAGTTAAATTTTAATATTCTGCACGAATAGCTCAGAGGTCTTTCCACTTTAAAATATTTTTCTGGGTGCTTTTAACCGTGTTCATTGAACTAGACCCACTGCAATGGCTAGCTAATACTATTCATAAATTAAGGAATCTCCTGTTTTAGAAAAAAGCTCCTCGATCCACTGGCCCTGGACATGGATAGGAAGAATTTTGGCACAAGGACGCTAAATATAAATTGCTTTTTTGGAAGCACCTCTTACCAGCCAGTGTCTGGAGCCAGCGTGCAAGAAGAATTCACCTGAAGTGGACAAAGCTATTCGCTCTGGGATTAACTTGTTGCAGTTGCAAATGAATCATGAAACCAGCTTTGGCAAAGCTGAGCACGGGTCCACAGTGGAACTGAAATAATGTATGTGAAAAACCTGAACTGGATTACCAGCCCATCTGGAATGCATCCGCCTTATGCATTAGGAGTAGCAGTTTCCTTGACAGAGGTTGTGAAATATTAGAATTCCTAATGGAAGAAATATGGTAGTGCAAAATGACACAAAAATCACACAACCTCATTCCCTGACACGGAACAGTGAAAATGCGAATCTTTCTCTCAAGGGTACTCTATCAATCCTTTGCAAACAAGGCACTTCAGCAGGCAGAGGAGGGAGCTGACATTGCTTAACCCTTCCGTACCACCACCGCCACGCAGGGCAGCCTTCACTCATGCTGGAGAGTTTCCCTCTTTGGGGAGGCCAAAAATGGGAAGAAATGATGGCAGCAGTAAATCCACAGGCAGAACTAATTCCAGAGCACAGCACAGGCAGTGCAAGGAGCTGTAGACCCAGGGACAGATTCCTGCAGCTCTCACGTTCCTACGGGGTAATGTTTAAACTCTTCTAACCCCACTCACTCCGACAACATTACCTCTGGTGGATGCCAGATTTGGGGGGAACCATGCCAGGTAGCCTATGGACAGCACTGACCAAACGCCACTGGGGACGTGCTGCAAATAATGACAGTAAACATGGCAAATATCTCCACATAATTGCCTTGTTTTCAAGATCTGTCACGGTAGGCCAACCCGGACTTTGGAAAACTTGACCCACAACAACAGTTTGACGCACTCACAGCCATGCAGTTTCAGTATCTACATTCACAGAGTCACAGAATGGCCTGGGTTGGAAAGGACCTCAAAGATCATCGAGTTCCAACCCCCCTGCTGAGTGCAGGGTTGCCAACCACTAGACCAGGCTGCCCAGAGCCACGAGACCAGGGTCCCCAGAGCCACAATTCAATACATTCAAGTGATGGGTATTTTCCTGGTCATAAAACTTGCCAGAGAAAATGTGTGCCTGGGTCTCCCTGCAACATGTGTTCTGTGGGCTTGCACAAGCTGTCCCCAGAGCAGCTGATGACCTCCACCCACGATGCAGGTCCAAATCCTTCATGCTTTACTCTCAAAATCAGAGTATATCCCCTGGTCGCTGGTCCTGTGCCTCGGAAATGAGTGTCTCCAGAGGCAGTGTGGTTACACATGGTACATCACAGCACGTTTGATGAAAGTTGCAATTTTAATTACTTTTTGTTTGGTATAGAACTTTGTTAATTTGCACTAATGACTGAGAGATTATCAGACTCTGTGAGTAGTTAGGAAATGATCAAATGAAAACAGTCACAAATAATACTCCAAACAAAGCAATTTGACCATCTCATTCAACAAGCATCCCTGAGATAAATTAACAACTTCCTCGAGCTCTAGATAGAGAATATCAGATAAACCAAAAGCTGCAGTTTTCACTACTATTTTGTAGAGACACATTTGTTGGTGAGGAAAAGAAAAGGACACTGGGGCTCCATTCGAGTGTGCAGATCTGGGCCAGCTTTCGGAGAGAAGTGGCTGGGAGCACACCTAGACCACCACACCAGCAGGTATCAGAGCCACCAGCAAGCCTTGTTTGATGTGGCTTGTTCAAATGATTGGTTTGTTTGTAGACTGGGTGTTCTAGATCCCTGATCATCTAAACCAGTAGATTTCCTCTGCTTCGGACTCATGGACCATGTTCATATTCAATAGCAATGAGCAGATATAGATGGCAGTATTTCAAAGATGGTGCAATCCTGGATATGTATAAGAGAAAGTGTAAAAATTATCCATCATAAAATTAACCTTGCTACCATAGAGAAGGTACGAGCAAGACAGGTTAACCGAGTTCACAGCTATGCTTCTGCCAGGGCCCTACTGTAACAGCCAGGCCAACAGCGCACGCACTCGCCCTCTGCATGGATTTACTGGAGTCATCGTGGATATTGCATATCTTCAGAAGCACCCAACTGATTTAGGAACCCCCGCATTTTTGGTTTCAAGTACTTTCTGAAATCTCATCCCTATTCTCCCTCGTTGTCATTTATAAGACACACAAAGCTACAAGCTACTGTTTATTGCTACTTCCCCGTAGAAAAGGGAATAACTCAAAGATAGATTTTCTGTTTAGGAAATAGATCTTAGTTGAATTATTCAAAAAGGCTAACAATATCCAGCCCCAGAAAACTAACAAAAGGCATGGAAGACGACAGAGCTAAGGGGCTTTTATACAGCAGCCAATTGTTATGACTCCTTTTAATTAAATACAAATGAATTAATTGATATGAAGTACTGCTAGGCAATTATTTTGCTGACATTTTGTCTCTTTTGAGACACACTTGTTTACTGTATGTATCATCTGTTAAAGCCTAATGCCACTCTGCACTATTTTAAACGTATATTTAAAGAGTTAAACCTAAGTTTGTGCTGTCAGAAACTTTTACATTAATTTCATATTTGTGTTAATGGTACGCACATTAGACCCAATAGTATTTACATTTTTTAATCCATCTCCCGTCCCTAGGCCATCATTGTACATGAGATATTGAATCTTAATGAATTTTTCTAGTTAAAGATTTTTTAAATAAATGAATAAATAAATAAGTAATGAAACACTGATTTTTATCTCACTGTACACAAGTTTACTGGTTGATTTTTCTTATTTTTTTTTTTTCATTCTGGTTTGAAATGACATATTTTCATCATTTTCCAAAGATATGCATGAAAGTACAAAAATGATGGGTGGTTTCGGAGCAAGACTTCAGCAGCAGCAGTAATAAAATATTCTCCCTTAACCAGTAGGTAGGTAAAACTGAGGGGTTATCTGGAAAACCACAACTGGCCAAAGCAATTTCATCTCCTTCGATTACTTTGGGGGAATCACTGTGTGATTTAAACGAGCAGGATGAGAACACAAGGGATTCAAAGCCTTCAGAGAAAAGATGTGGTCAGCTCAAGGAGAAGGGAAGCATCTGCAGAACTTTAAGTTGTTTCTTTGTGTGTCATGGGCTTGGCTCTACAATAGGAAGAGGCTGCTTTTTGGGAGCACTGGAATGAGTTGTGGACACTCAGGACATCTCCAGGTTGAGCATTTATCTTCAGGTCTGACTGACTCATCTGATACTTTTCTGTTGTGTACATTAAAATAAACAGCAGACTGGAGAGTAACTAATTTACCACTGGTGAACCAAATGAGCACACTGGAGCATGAAGAGCCTTCACAGAAAGATCACCTGGAACTACGCACAAGCACTTTTAAAGACTGAAGTGATCAGAATTCCACTGCAGTGTAAGTATCCAAATGCCAGTAAACTAAAAGTACATGTCAAACTCTGGCTATGCATTTGGCGGAATGCAGACAGAGCAATTCCACCGATGCAACTCTGTTCCTGAGCAAATCAGCCTGACATGGTCTTCTGCATCCACCATGATCTCCTACCTCCAATTTTGCACAGTTAACAAATCAGCAAGATGCAGTAGAGACCCAATATGACATGTGAATAACAAGGCAATTCTTTTACAGCACTGCAGAAATTATACAATTAAAAACAATGCATGTTGCGCTGAATTTTTAATCATAGCTACCATAGATGCCACTGTTGAAAAATAACGAATCGGTTTCTCTACATTATTATACTATGGCAAGATATGTGAAGGGATGTGTTTTTATAGAGCAAGTCACATCCTGCAGCCTCTTCTCTTCAATGGCTTAGGGCATGGTTTTACTTTCTCTGAGAAGGGATTTTCATGTGCTCAGATGACTCCGGGACCTGGGACTTTGATATGTCTTGAGTACGTCTGTTTTCTCTTAGTGGTTCAAGCTATCAGCAAGCTCCTATAACCTTTCCTTTTGATCAAAGCGCATAAATGGACGTGCAAAAACTAGCTTGAGAAAGGTGCCTCTGTTTTTCCTATTTACCTATCACCAGACTAGATATTTTTACACATTAATCATACTTAGAGAACTTAGCAAAAGCCATCAGTCCCTTAACAAACTGCCCCATCTTTATCTGGTGGCAACAGACGACTGCCAACTATCTGTGCCTGATAGACAGACCACGCAAAGCTCCTGATGAAAGGCAGCATGCGACCAAAGCTACAGACACAGCAGAAAAAAAAACTTGGCACCGCTTTGAGCAGCCCTCTAAGCAATGACAGAGGAAGAGATGGGTGAATGGAAACTGTACAGGCATCCCCCTCTGCACCTCCGCAGGGACCTCTGACAGTGACCAGGTTTTGGGGAAAAAACAGGCACTCGCAACTCCTGCCACCACCTGGAGAGCAGGGCTGAATGCAAAGCAGGCTGCGAAAAACACTGTGCTTTTTGTGCTCAGAGCAGGGCTGTGGACGGAGCTCCAGCTCAGTGCACCAGATACTGCTCCACCATTGCTTGGGGTACAAAGCACGGCCCCACGTCCTGCTTTAAAATAAAAGACATTCAGTGTGGATGCCTTCCCTTGGCCCGACTGTGTCAAACACCAAGCCTTGCTAGATTACTTCCACTGGCTAAGCTAGCAGAGCAGCCTTTTTTGGCTCACCAGAAAAAAAGCTGGTGTTTCTGAAGCTGAAATTTCATAGCAAATCTCCTGAGATCCCATGCATGAATAATGAAATAACTGTGTGTCCTCACTCACTGCTCTAGCACGTTACTGTCTCCCCCAGTAGCGCTGCTCCCAGTTTCACGTAGGTAACATCGGCGGAGGCAATCCCTTCTGAAGGCTGACTTGTCATGCAACGCGCTCCGGAAATCACACAGTAATGAACGACGGGAGGCTGAAGTCAATCTCCCAGCAAGAGATCAGGAAGATATTTCAGCCATTTCCTATTTTTTTTTTTTTTCTTTCGTAAATCTGCTCACCCTTTCCCACTTTATGCTATTTCCTAACACCCCGCGAGAGCCAGAAGCAGAACAGCTCCATAAATCCCAGCTGAGCTCTGGCCCCTGCAGCCATGGCACCATGGGCAGCTCTGGGTCACACACACTGGGAGGACAGTGGTTGTTCACTGGGACTCCCTTCTCTGCACGATACCGTCACACCCAAGAGTAAGGCAATCATACACTGGCGCTGTATCTTTATGCGTGTATTTCAGGGCTTTACAATACAATAAAATTTACAGCTCGTATAATTAAGAATATGCCAGATTAAACAAATTAAAGCTCAGCTTTAAAAGCCAGAGCTCTATCAGATCAAGACATTATGCATGAAAGAAATTTCAAATTCAAATCACTAAGATCTGAAGGCTCGGAACACAAAAGCTGTATAGGAGTCACTGGGAACCACAACAAGACCTATTTCCTAACCTCAAGGTACAATTCATGGCACAGGGCATTAGGAGGTCACGAAGATTAATTGAGTGCAAGGGTTAGTTGGAGATTTGTGCGCAAGCAGCACTGTTCCTGTGATTTCTTTTTTTTTTTTTTTCTTTTTGCCATGAAAGTAAAATAAAAGAATAACTTCTACCGAAATTGGCATTCATGAAAGGCTCTCTGTCTCTCTGATGTTGCCCTGTGAGTGAGGCCGTGGATTGGAGCAGAAGGGAAGCCCAAACATCTTTAGCAGGCAGCTTGGGAGCAGTGGTTGCCCCCATGAAGGAGACAGCAGGATGTCTCTGGAGTGCCCCCACCCAGGGCCATGCATCCTACATGAATCTTGAATCCTAGGAGCCAGCAACAGCCCCCAGTGCTCATGGCACAGATTTCCCTGCAAATAAACCCAATTTGATTTGGCTGTTGTATAGTGGGATGAGTCAAGAGGGATCGAGGGACCTAAAGGACAGGTTCTTCTGCAGGAACCAGCCCCAGTGAAGGTCCTCCTGGCTGGGAGTGCATCAGTAGAACTCAGAATTTTGGTATGGTGACAGGCACACATGCTTGGAAGGACAGCTTAGTTTGGCAGCTCAGGGACAACGAAAGAAGATGTGAAGAAGTAAACACAGAAGAAATAAAGTTTCTTAAGCCTAATGTCTCCAATTTTCTCCCACCACACGCTGTCGTTTTTTTCAGATAACAGTAAATTATTTTCTGGGCCCAGTATCTCTTTTCCCATATCAGAGACTGATTTTTTTTTTATGTAAAATATGAAGATTTCAAGCTTTTTCCTTGGATTTCTCACAAGATAAGAACATGGATGACAAACAATATAAACAGCAAGCCCTGCAATTCAATAATGAATATTATATGGCATATCACAACACATCAGGCATTAAGAAAAAGAACCTTTCATCATAAAACAGGACAAAAATAGAAGACTGCAAGCAGTGAGCCCAATCCTGTAGCCAAGGAGGCGTCCCTCTCCTACACACCCATCATTCTTTGCATGCAAAGTTCAATGAACAAAATGTGCACTACAACAAAATAACCCCATTATCGATTTTTACAATCATCCGAGAATCTTACTGTAGAAAAAGTCTGAGGTCAGCAGCAATCTCCATTTTCCCATTTGTTTCAAAAAAGCGGTGCATGGTATTGGCATTATGTATCTATATTTGTGAGTACATAAAGATTTCAAAACACTCCTTCCAGTTTTGAAATTATGCTTCATATACTATCTGCGCTAGATTTCAATAAGCATCTAATTAAAATAGATTTTTTTATCCAGTGCTCTTGCAAATTTTATTTATCAGAGCTGCTTCGGGTACTGCAAAGTATCACAACAGCAACCAAAGCTGCAACTCCAGTGGAAAGATATTTTCAAACAAAACCCATGAATTATTAGCATTAAGCACAATGTTGTCCTTATTGACAAAGCTAGCCAGTCTACTAAATGTACTTAACATTTTCAGAACTTCAAAAAACTCCAAACTAATAATGTCTTTGTCATTTTGTAATACACAGGGTATTTTTCCCATCATTTAAACATGGAAAGAAAATGCCTTGCTTCCTTATTTAGCACACTTGGAATACCATTATCAATCATCAAAAATATGTATTAGACATATTTATTCCCCTGACAAATTTATGCCAGAAAACTGATAGACTTATTATAGAACCTCTTCCCAGCACAATAAATAAATAAATAAAAACTGTATGTGTTTCTCACTCGGTCTTAGAATTTGAGAAACAAAATCTTCATCCAACAGCACACCCCTTGGAGCCAATATCTATTTCCTGAGAAAAATCCTTCCTCTGCTAGGTTCACATACTGAAAATATCATAAAGATATTATTATCCGCAGAGCCTATCAAAAACTCCAAAAGCTAACTATATTAAATATGTATTTTTAATTTCCTACGTTCTAGCAATCAGTAAAACAGATTTCAATCATTTATCACTGTAAGTGGAGAGCAAGAGGCGTAAGACACAAATGTTAAGGCCATAATTTACTCCAAAAGTTTCACTGCGGTTGGTTTGGTTTGGTTTTTATTTCTTTATTTATTTGGCTGTGAAGCTCAGCTCATCAGGATTTGTAATAATACACTTATTGTATCTGAAGTTGGGAATCCATCCTTTGTAATACTTCTTGACATAATTGTGGCTTTTGACACAGTCAATCATGGGATCCTTCTAAACCATCTTGAAAAATATGTTGGTCTTTCAGGTTCGGTTATTCAGCAGTTCAAATCTTATTATAACCATCGACAACAGTTTGTTAATATAATTTCTTCCCATTCCTACTCTTACATTGTCATCTGGAGTCATCTGTTACAATGTCATCTGCAGTCCCACAGGGCTCTCCTCCTGGCTACACGTGATCCTTTATCTACCTGCTGCCTTTAGGAGCTACAAAACCCCAGCTATAGAGACATGGGCTCTCTTATCACACTCCTGCTGACACGCAGCACTTTAATTTTCAATTCCTTGTTGCTATTTGATCAATATTCTAATGCTTTTCCACCCTGCTCAGCCATTTAGATGAGTCTTAGTTTAAAATATATGTTTTTTAAACATTTTGAAATTATACCCCAGACAGACAGAGGCAAAACAAGTTTTTGATTACATACCTTTTTCACAGCCAGGTGATTCATATTACTGTGCTTTTCAATTCCAGAATTGCTTTATTTATTTATAAATTTCCACATATTTGAGCATGTAAAAATGCCCAACAATACTATAAAAACTCAACTATAAGCCATAAAAAAAAAGGCATGAAGTAAAGGAGTGAAGCAAAGCAAAGGCAAAAATCAGTGCTGAGTTGTATCCAAATTTCACCAGCTAGGTTGCTACACGTGATACTGCTTCTCTAGTACGGTACTGGTAAATGTGAGTTATGGTACCAGAATCTGAACTTTAATAGATAGTATACAACACATTCCCCATAAAACACAGCCAGGGGCTGCTCTCTCAGAAGTAGTGGGTACTTGTAGCTCCCACCGAATTTTGTGGGCTAGACTGAACACAGAGAGCCTCAAAGATCCAACCCAATTCTCAGTAACACAAATACCTCCCCTCCCTCTGCACCAGCAGTAAAAGATTAACAGAAAAAAAGACAACCCAGGGAGCAGAAAAGAGAAGCAGCCATCTCTTTTTCCCTGCCACAGCAAATGGGCAATTTCTGACTTTCAGAGAGGTAAACTCTAGCAACATCATCTAGATTCGTGTTTCTCTTCTTCCAGGTTTTTTACCTGTTCTCCTCATTTTGCACTGATTAACTGAATTCTCAGTCTGAAGCAATCAGCATTCAGCATGGCCAACACCAAATCTCCTTCCATAATTCTCATTCTGCATCTAAAACTAGGAAGGACACAAGAAGTCAAAGAATCCAGGCATTTTGCTCGCCAAAGTCTTACACTGCTACAAAACCCCACAAGAACACGCCCTCACCCATAGGAGAGGATGGGAAAGTACGTGCATTATATTAACCACCAGCCACTACCACGTGAGAGAAAGCTTTCTGCCAAGCCTTGTGCTTGCCCCACCTCCACTGAACGTTCAGTCATCTCCAAAACCTTCTCTGTTTCCCTCCTGTCCTGGTTCTGTTCTGCCGAGCTGCTGCTGGCTCCCATCTCAGGGATGGGTGAGATTGCTCCAGCACGGACAGTAGTTTGCAGGACTCTTTGGGGATATTTTGACATAAAAAGCATTACATCTCTGTCAAATATATCTATTATTATTAGACAATCTTTCTGCTTATTTGACCGGACACTTTTAATTTGTGGAAACATACGGCAGGAGGATTCGCTCCTACAGAACAAGGAAGGACTGGAGTCTATCGTCTTTAAGGTTTGCAAAACATAACCCCAACTCTGAATAGTGCTGGGCCACAACTGTACTTCATTCAAACTAACGAATTTTAGCAGTAAGACAAATTGAGATGAAGGGTTCCAGCTCTAAGTAGCTCAAGCAAGAAGTGATGACTGATTCAGTAGTAAAACACAAATGGCAGTAGGGGCAAGTCAGAGGAACCTGCTTTTGAAAACCCCAAACAAGGCCTTACGCTGAAAGACAGGAACTCTTTAGGGTGATCCCTGTTTGCTTTTTTCCCAATGCACTGACGTACATTACGTCCCATGAAGCTCCTAAAGCTATCAAAGCTTAGAAGAAGCATCACAGAAAATTGGCATGGCGAAGACAAAACATTTATGGCCAAGACAACTAGGAGTTGTGATAAAACACAGAGGAAGTACAGTCTTTGGCAGAAAACCTCTGAGACCTTTGTTGCCTTTCCATGGACACAGACCATCCATTCACCTACACAAAGCACGATTTCAGTGACCAGAGCCCAGTGCAATGTGGGTAGGTTCAAGGGCTCCTCTCACTGGTGATTACACAAATTTTGCATGACCACACCCGAGTACTGTAACGACATCCATCCTCAGTGCATGTAACAGGTGCGTCTCTGCTCTAACACGTTGTTTAAAAACTGTTTTGATGAAATTAATCTTTTGTCAGTTTTACTGCGCTGTTAGGAATATTTCCGTATTTCACAGTTTAATGATTACACTTCATTTCTGCAATCATCTGCTGTGTACACTTCCAGTGGGACTCTGGGGAAGGATGGAATATAGAGGAAAACTTGTTTTTCATCTGCATTTTTGTAAGTTCAATAGTTTTAAAGCATAACCAAAATAAGAATGTGATAAACATGGGAGTGGGGCAGTAGAGAAAGGAAGAGAGGACCTTGGGTATATGCGATACCATTTTAAAATTATTTCCTTTTATAGGACCAGGCATTTTCCTTATTTCAAATTCCCTATTGATCGTTGGGTATTGAAAGTTTCTTGACAGAACAAGATCTTTATCTATATACATGCAAGATTTCTATGTTCTATTTGACTACAAGACTAATATACTTAATGTGCCCAACACTATTATAGCAAAGAAAGTTAACAAAAAAGAACGACCTGGCAGTGCAGTCTTCTTCAAACCATATTTTAATTTTGTTTGTTTACAGTGGCAGTGCTGTCACTGAGCAACCCTAACGCAAATTAAAAAATTAATGGATCGGGCATGAGAATGCTTATTGGAGAAAAGGCCTGGACTGTGCCTTGTCCAAATTGACTCCGTGGGATTGATGTAGAAATGACCCAAGTGGGCCCTACTAGCTTATTCAATAAGGGTCCGCTCAGATTCCATCTGTGAACATTTGGTGAGCCCTTTTATGGCAGTGAGGCTATTCCTTCAAGTTCACATTAATTTTTGTGCACATCTGCACACGCACCTCACCCCTACCCGTATGCCGCTTCAATTACAATTAAAAGAACTGGTTAAATCTCGGGGATATTTTTAATAAAGTCTGTAGGGAGATTTTTAAAAAAATGGTATCCACTAAAAACTTTTTTTTTTTTTTTTCTTTCCAGATCATTTCAAGAAAAAAATAATCAGCCTGGTGAGACTCTGCCTATTACTCTCACAGTTTTGATTTTGCCTAGGATGCAGAACAATAGGCACAAGTGTCACTGGGCTTCTGCAAATACCTGCGCCTCGGATGGGAGCGTTCCTCCGAACCTGGCAAAATATGTACTTGCACAAATCTGGAGTTAAGTCTCAGATCAACAAGGAAATTACTGTTTTCAAGCTATTATTATGATCCCTGACTGCATACAATCAGCATCATTATTTTAAGCAAACAATCGCAATAGCTTTAAATAAAAAATGCAGTACGCAGAGCATTTACATGTTAAGCATAGCATATTAATAGGAAGGAAGAAGAGAAAGATGAAAACTAGAAATGCCAGTTGGTTTAATCATACTTAATATGAAAAGACTGCTATAACTTTAAGAATGCAGCTTAGCTGACTTTGGAGCTTAGGTTTTTATTTTTCTACTTTATAGCATGCTTCAAAACTACTTGGACAAATACAAAACAAGAATTACAGTGCACCATAAGTTATTTTAATATCCTGTAGTGGTGTATACTTCCAATGAAATCCCAAGACTATTATTAAGGTTCTGTGTTTGTGTGAAAATGTCAAGTTGTTTCGAGTGACTACATACTCTAAATTATATATAACTGTTACTTTATAGCTAATAGGCACTAAAATTACTTTAAAACAGAAATGTAAAGTTATATTTTCATCCTTTTTGACAGATAATAAAGCTTATTTATGAGATACATTTTCTCAAGTATTAAAATATATAATGTTTACAAAAACATTAAAAATACCAATACTTGATATTTAAGGAAGAAACAGAGCCTCCATGTAGATATTTTCCTGGATCTATCCAGCATGAAGTCAAATAGATGATAAGACAGTAATTCCGCTTGCGAAAGCCATTTGTTAAAACCATGTAAAATGAAACAGGTTTTGTCTCAAAATGAGGTTTGGATGCTTTTCCCCTCCCTGCCCATCATTAAACCGCAGGTATGGAAGCCTGGTGTGTATCTTTTAGATAAAATGCTGCCACATGACACGTTCCCACTCTTTATTTTAAATTGTATCCAGTAAGACATGTTGCTTAATTGCTTTGTTGTCATGTCCCTACCCGAAGAGGCAGAGGGAAAAAGTTACTACTTCTTACAAGCATAATGGAAAGGGACATGGGCACGAGAGTAATTTCTTCCCTTGTAAACTCCAGTTAGGAAAGAGAATTTATGAAAGGGAAGATTACTGTTGGCATGATGTACGCTTAAGTGTACACACCATCACTAACCCACCAATTATTCACAGTCTACAATCAAATGGCTTTACATGCAGATTATCATTGTTTATCCCTCCTGAGCACTTAGTGAATAAAAACACATGAACTGTCTGGCTCTATCTTGCTATCTGCAAAGTGCGAGGGACATCGGCCGGCATCAGCCCCATGCATCGCGGTTTGAAGGCAACCTTCACCGAAGGTTACAGTACACACAGTGCAGCACGGCAGCAGGAGCTAATTGCCAACCCTCTGCTGTGATTAGGATTACGTCTTCTGCTGAGGGGCTGGGGCTAAATTTATGCTCCGTAGTACTACTGCTCTGCTATACAATATTATGCCAAAGCATGAACAAAAGAAAATTACCCTGAAGCAATGGAGTGCCACAACGCATTGTCGCTATTAATCTTTTAGCAATGGCAATGCTAATTTGACATGATGCATAGTAATTTATTAATAGAAATATTTGAAGTCCCAAACTTAAAATATTCTTCTGTGCAAGAAAGGATGGCTCTGGAAGCCGGCAGGGGGATGCAAATCCTCTCCCTTCCAACGTGTTGCCTCCCCTTCTACCCCTGTCAACACCGCTAGGAGGAAATGCCCCGACATCGTGCATGAGTGATCTGGGGGAAAACCAACGTTTTTGTAGGCGAACCTGAATCCAACCCATGAGCCAAAAACACCATCCCCAACCAAACTGAGCGTACCCAAGGCTGGGGAGAAGAAGAAGGGGTAATGTTGGCTTCTTGGCAGAGGCAATTAGAGGCCGGGCTGTCGGCAGGGGATGCTCTGCACCAACCCACCAGCCTCCTCCTGGCACCCCAGGGCCCCCGCGCCCACCCCCTGCCCAGCCTTGGTCTCAGCAGGAGGGCACAGCAGGCCGCTCCTGGGCATCGGCATGCCTACAAACTGTTTGGCCATGTTTATAAAAGGGCTAAGCCGTGTTCACATCGCACGGGCTTTGTTCCTTCTCCTGAGCCATCATTAACTATTAATCGAGGGTGGGTTTCTTCAAAGGTCTGCACCATTTGTTGTTCGCTCTCAGAAAACAGGAGCCCATTTAGGATTCAGGAGAGCACTAGGAAGGCAGAGATATTGTAAACACTGCAATGGTCATATTAGTAGACTAAATGTGTTTCAAAATACATGCAATAAGGGGGAAAAGGAAGGTGTGAGGTTGTTTTTGTTGAACCTCACCGGCAAACTGCAGCAGAACTTCATGATTTGTTATGAAAGCAGCACTGGAAAACCTAGGGAAGCCTTAAATTCCACCTGTCTGATTAATGTCAAGGTTACGTTCGATCTACATTGGTAGCACACATGAATTTTGTGTCCCAAGACCTCAGCAGGAGCTGATGTAACATGAGCCATTATTTATTGGCTATAATGGCCACTCCCCAAGGTAAAACCTGGTACAATACATTAATAGCATTGCATTGTCTTGGGAAAATGAGGCTATTAATGCAGGTCACCTGCGCTACATAGCTCAGACCGGATTCTGGTGGAAGCCATCACAAACTTCTTCTTAAACTGGAAGCTAACAGAGTGCAAACCCTGCTGTGAATAGAGACAAAATATTCACAGCTCTTCAGTGGCCTGCCACTCTGAGCATCATCTCAGAGTAATTTCTCCTTGCCCATATTTGCTTTCAGTTTTTGTAAATGTATTTTCACATCTGCAAAGTGGTAGTGCCCTGTCTGGCTAGATCGGGAACGGGAGATGTTCAGGTAAGACCATCTAATGAAGCACTGCTTCCTGCTCTATGAGCCCACATAAATGAAAATACATACTCACAGTTCTTCTTTTCTATAAACATGGCTATTGAAATGCATCATTCAGAATATAATGGTATGGCTCTGAAAACAAGGCCGGAATCTTGCTCAACAGACACAAGGCAACGGCTGGAAATTCATTTCCATTAAGAAGCCATAACTCCCAACACCATCAACAAAATAATAAATGTAACAAAATAAACAAAATAAAGAACCATCAACACTCCCAAAAAAGAGGCACTCTGTGCATTAGCATCACACATTGCGCTGCCCGTTCCTGTTGCCAAAAACAGTGGAAAAATCCCATTTACATTCTGTTATTTTCTTTGCATCATCCCCAAAGGCTGTGGTAGGCCTCCGTACTTTAAAGAGGACATGGATATCACCATCCTGTTGGGCAATTTATTTGGTTTCTTTTTAAGAACTGTGAAGTGCTTGTGGGTACTTTTTAACTTCAAGCACTGGAAGACTTCATTTATAACCTGGTACTTATTCCTTGACTTTCCTAAACTCTCTTTTCCTTTTGTTGTTCCAATTCATCTTATATCACCACTCAAGCTAGACAATGATAAAAAATAAAGGTGTTTTCTTTTGTCATGTAGAAAATGTGATTCATTTGTTGTCTTTAACAGGCCTTCAGACCACCAGACATATGTTCGAAGTTTGGCAGCAATAAAAAAAACAACAACAGCAGCTAAACAAATATATATATTTGTAAGGATTATAAATCAGCACAAGTTATTCTGGCACTACTTTATATAAGACATTAGTGGGAGTATATTTGAAATATAGCGCGCAATTCTGGTCACTATATTACATGCAGGACATTGTGGAAATTGAAAAGGTGCAGCGGAGGGCAAGCAAAATGATTCAGGATTTGGGGGATGCGAATGATGGAGACAAATTAGGTGGGTTCAGGCCATGTTACTTAAGGACGGGGTCCAGTGGGAGACTGGGGTCCCTCTGAGGATGCCCAGCCACCCAGGCTTTGCCTGCCCCAGCAGCAGAGAGGTGGCCCCCTAGGACGGTGGTGGAGGGGACGCTCCTGGCACAGCTACAGCTCAGCCAGAAATAAGTGGACTCAGAGCTACAAGTTGCGGGAGTAGTAAATAATTCAGAAGCATGAAAAAACTGACAGGGAGGAAATTATCCATCCATTCATGTACTGAATTTAAGATTAGAGGAGCTAAAAAATGCTGCACATAAAGTAGTGCTAAAAGCAAAATATTGCCTTTCAGTAAGGAAAGCGTATTTTTTCCAACTTTTTTCTTAAGATGGGGAAATGAAAGGCTCCTTTTTGCACCTGCAAAAAACGACTTCTACTGCGGAAAAAAAATAAGCTGTGTACAAGAGTAGAGGGGGATGTGAAGGTGAAAGGGTAAACTCTGTTCATGGCGAGCAGTGCTGCTGGCCTGTGGTTACTGCACGGCCACGCCGTGGGGACACCATGCCAGGGCTGCATGGAGGAGCTAGCAAAGAGACCTTCTCTGTGGAAGGAAGATGGTCAGAAGTCATTCCATCTTCCCAACTAAGTGGATGCAAGGCCACAACTCCTAGAATTAGATGCACTTTCTGTTTTCCCCCCCCTTTTTGTTTGGTGCTCAGATAAATAGCAAGCAGAGAGAAGAACGTATTCAATTAAAACAGTGAAGGAAGGATAACATTCTGTTACAAAAGCTCTGCAAATTTTATTGTTGACAAGAGCAGAAGGTCCCACGCCTCATCCTAACTAAAACAGATTCACACTATGGGCTCAGGCATAAGGAGCTGAGGGAGTAACAGTGTTAGGAGAGGTGGCAGGTGGATGGAACTCTTCTAAAATACTTTCATTCCATTTTTACTTTGCCCAGAAAATTAAGGCATGAGTTCACAGTCCTGAAAAGCACGCAAAGCTCTCCTTAATTAAGCGCATATATATCCCACAAGCTGCTGTTTCCATCACCTGGCATACTACAAAGTATTTCAATCTACCCTACACGGGGCAATCTCAGCATCTTACTTGCAGAGTCAGATATCGCTAAGGTTAAATCAATCCTGTGACTGATGTTCAGCAGCGGCTTAAGACATTTAAATATAATATCTGACTTCCGAGGGGATAAGTATTCCATGTCTCACTACTCTGAACTACTCAAAATGCAGAAAACAGAGATCCTTGTACTGGGAAAGGCAAGGCAGGAGTCTGAGAAAAAGAAAATGACTTCAAGGAGACGGGTGTGTGACCCCAGCGCTGGCCAGCTCAGGTAATTTTCACCCTCCAGCAGGACTGCACCATGTCAGAGGCCAAATTACAACCCATCTGGTCAGTGAGACTTGAAGCTCAGGAGATTTTGTGAAGAACAGAAAGCTACGAAAGCTCTATATATCTGCCAAGGGCTAAATTACGTTATGGATGAGAATGGACTTCAGTTTGGGACAGTTCAGAGATCTTTAAGTGAAATTTTCCTACCTGAGCAACACCTGCTCAGCTCTGATTTTTAGAGGAAATTAAAGCTACCATTCTGAAGTCAGGCAAGTCCCTTTTTTTGAATACCACTTTATTTCCTATTTTCTTCTTCTCCTTTTCAATGTAAAACAAACCAAATCTTTCACAGCAGTCATGCTCACTTAAGAACTTCGAAGGTAAGATATCATTTATTTTCTTTAAGTGAAATTTTTCAGGAAGATATAAAAGGAATATTCATACCAACAGTAGCAGGAGCCAACACTTCAATACAAAGCCAGAAAGCAGCATGACTGCCTAGAAATTGCAAAAGTATTTACCGGACCCCGGAGATGGGTTATCCTACCAGGATAAAAATGTTTCCATCTCAAAATCTGAACCATCCTTAGCAAGAAGCACGATGTTATTTATTTATTTATGTATTTATCTGTTGTATCCAAGATCTCTCTCATGTTCCTCTGTACGGGTCAGAAACACAAGAAAGTAGTCCGGGATGAGTAAACAATCATTTGACCTTGAATGTCTCCAGAAATGGGACATCCACCACCTCTCTGGGCACTTTGTGCCAGTGCATCACCAGCCTTATCGTACAAAACTTTTTCTTGAATACATTCCTGCAGCATCCAGGCACCAGGTCAGCTATCACAGCCTTTGCCATTCATTTGACTTCCACCAGGAAGCTTGTTGGATGTTGGTTTCCCTCTTCCAGACAAAGAAGCAGAACTGCTGTGTGTACTATGGGCGCAATCCCTCAATAGTTCCAGCAAACCTAGCACAATGTAAAAGAAAATCAGCAATCTCATGTGATATTTAAAAGCTAAACTATATTTAGGTAATGCTGTTTAACTCATGTAATATGCCAAATATATTTGGAGAGTATATTTATACTGTAACTCCATTGATTTCCACAACAGGGATGAATTAGGCTTGCCTCTCTTAAGCAAATAAAATAAACATTGTACTCAATCTTTAACTTTCAAGCTAAGTATGTTCCAGCTCAAGCATTCCTGTTGCCCGAGCAGCCTAATAGATTTATTCTCTGATGTCATTTTTCTCATGTCATTTTGGAATTTGATTGCAGCATATTTAAAATGTTGGTTGCAATCATAACAAAGTGCAGCATTTAAAATGCATTCAACACACACATTGTCCTTGCAGAGAATGGTTATTTGTCTCTGTCCTCTGAGGAAGAACATGGTATGATGAGCAAAACCTGGCGTAATAAAGAAGAATGATGTGTAAAACCCCAGTGAAAGAATGGCTCTTTATTTCTTAAATTAAATATGTTTGGGTGTGTTAAATATCTTATTTGATACAGTTCGAGCAAAACTGTTAGACAAATAAGGGCATGCTTGCTATTCCATCCAACAAACTGTACAAATACAGGAAAACCTTCACGTATGAATAATTGATAAAGGATCAAAACTGTTAAAAGCATATATTTTCCATGCACCAAGGGCACTTGTCTAATAGATTTCCACCATGATAAACAAGGCACATCTCCTGCTCTGTTAATTTCTAGATGGTTTTCAAATATTAAGCCAACACGTTTTGATGCTTGTTATTATTCGCAATAGGGCGACTATCGCGATAGCATCTGGGTTTATTCTGGCACGCTGCTAGGAGTAAAAACAGGGAGAAAAATAAGCCACGGCTTTGAGAAGGGTGACAAAGTCAGAATGGGAACTACCCACGGAGGGACAGAGGGAACGCTGCAAATCAGCCACCACAGCTGGCATGTCTACTCAAATATAGTTCTTCGGTAAAACAACGAAGTCGTACATTTTCTCCTAAAGAATTCACACAACCCTTCCATGTTGGCTATGGATTTAGTAAGGAAGAAAAGAAGTTTGCAAAAAAAATCTGTAATTAAGTCAAAATGATTAACAATTGTTGTAGCACAGCAATAGCAACACATTAAAATCAAACAAGACAAAAAAACTCTCTAGCAATCTCAGGTCAACAGTGCTAAGAGGAATTCCACTTTCCTTAATCATGTAAGTACTAACCTGACTGCATTCACAGGATTTAGCCACTGTGATCATTTTCCTCCCTGTTTCAAAATAGCTACAAACAGAATCTTGCTATTTTATTTCAGGGATATCAACCCCGATAGTCTCCTATCCTGATGCCAGTTTTGCAGAGGATACTGCTGTTCCTCTGTCCAAATGCAGGCACTGAATTTCTATCTGAAGCTGGGCAGTAGGCATGATAAGACAAGCTGGCTGCTCCTCCCTTGCACTGCATGCCTTAATGCATCTCCATTTCCTCGCTGAAAGGATGGACAAGAAAAAAACCTTAGTGAAAGTAGAACAAACTAACTGGATTTGAGGGATTCATGCAATTAAGATACCTAAGTCCTCCAAAAGAATACCATGCTGTTATGTCCTTATCTTTCTACAGGTTAAAAAACAATAACAATAACAATAATCTTCTTCATTATTAAATCTAAAAATAAAGTTTGATTTATTTCACCAGTACATACATCCAGGCAAACGAATGACACGTGATAGGTTTAAGGAGCAGGCTACAGTTTTATTAATACCAGGAGTGTTAACTCCTGCCCTCACAAAGGAGGCATTTTAATTGGGTCCAGTATCACATCTCAGTAACACTCCATAAAGGGTCATCTCCATTCACAGGACAACTCCACAACAAAAAAATCCCCTTTAGCTACCCCATAAACAGATGTCTGCGTAGACTTGGCCCTTCCTGAAGATCCCCCAGTTCTGCTAGTGTTCTGAACACAAGTAGGAGTCGTGGCAAAAGGAGACACTAATGGGGGTCAGCCTCCAAGCAGCCACACCAGTTCTCTCAGCAGCTCTGCTGCCTGCCCTCCCTGCACATCAGAAGCCATGCAAGCATTCCTGGCCATGCTGAAAAAAAAATGTGATCATAATTAAGACAGAGGGCAAAAGCTAACAAAGCTTAAATGCATCCACCAACACATCTGCGACCCATGGGCTGGGCTCTGGTGCGCCTGTTTTTTTATACTATGGAGCTCAGAACTTCATGTAATACTCAAGGTTAGGCTGTTCCAGTGCAAAATATAGCAAGAGAATCACCTCTTTTGACTGGCTGGCCATGCTGCATGACAATCACCCAGTGCTACAGTCAATCCCTCTGCAAAGCTCTCCTCTCCCTCCAGAGACTCAACAGCAGCTCCCAGTTCCGTATCATCAGCGAACTTGCTAAGGATGCATTCAACTCCTGAATACATATTATTGCTAAAACTATTTAACAGAATCAGTAGTAAAATTGAGTCCTCAGGAACACTATTAATGACTGACCTCCAGCCAGATATGATACCATTCATTAAGATCCTTTGAGCTCTGTTGTTGAGTTAGTCCATTACCTGGTGTAGTGTGAACTGCCCAACTCCCTGCAAATGCAAGCTACGAACTTCTGCTTTCCTCGTCTGCCGGAAACACCTCTAAATTTCAGGCATAGATTACATGTGCAGTGTCCCTTTAAAAATCCCCACTGGAGCCTTCAACGCTGAATCTATTTGTTGTGCACAAGTCACCCAACACTCCTAAAAGAGAGCTAATTTTTTTAGCGTCCTTTGCCTTCAAAGCAACTAACTAAATGCAGAAAAGTGGGCCCTCCCCAAGGGACTGCCTCCTGCCTGTGATGCAGATAGCCTGCAGCTAACATGCAAGTAGGACAGAAACAGAACTTGAAAATACTCAACCATACAGACGACTTCATGAAAGACAAAGAAAAATGGCTATTTGGCATTCAACAACCCGCTCCACCTAACTATCTGCTACAGCACTGTGTCTAGGAGGGCTCCCCTGCAAGCATTCATTAGTGGCAGCAGCAAATAGTTTGTAAATATAACTTTAAAGACACCTACAATGATATTAATATGTATGCCTCAAAACTGAATGACCTTAAGCACCATATATTTCAAATGCCACGGTGAAGTGAGACACTTAACATATTAGAGAATGGCATTTTCCACTGGTCCTTCTGTTAACTGCTCATGCAAATATATACAAGGCCGACTTTCACTAAACCATGTTTGTCTGCCCACAACACAACGTCTCCTTTCCTTCTCTGCATTAAATGATAGAACCACTTGCTACAAGAAATGTGTTGGTTTTAATTTATAATTTTTTTTTTCCAGATAGAGAGAAAAGACAGAAAAAAAAGAAGAAAATAAAGAGCCCTGCTACAAAATATATGCAGAATTTGTTTTCCAATGAAGGTCTAATAGGGCTACCTCTTAAGTCTGGATATGTAAAAAATTGCCCTTTTCACAGCTGATAAAATACAAATTAATCCTTAGAGGATTTAATATGTGCCTATTTATTACTTTCAAGTATGAAAGTACTGCTGCAATTAATATAGCCTGCACTCCTGTATGTGCTGGTCTGTAGCACTGCCTTTGAAACAAGAAATATATGCAAAGCTTTTATATACATATATGTAGATACACACACTCAGATGCCAATGAATATATTTCTCCTTAAAATCTGCAAGAGTAGATGTGATGCAGGTCGAGCATCCAGTGCATCTCTGTTGTTCCACTGCTGCTAACAGAGTCAATGGGAACTCCAAGGCTTTCAATTAAGGTACGTTACGTCTACGGGAGGTTATTTGCAAGCAACTGTAAGTTAGCTTTAGTATGAGAAATACCAATGCTTTGAAAATTAAAGAAACACTTTTTTCTCTCTCTTCGCAGACTGATCTGCTTATTTAACCCCCAAGTTATGTACTTATTTATTTATTCAGTAAAGTACTGATTCATTTATTTGTTTCAAAAATTAACTCTTGGAGCGCCAGTATTTTCCAAATTCCCAGTCAAACAAGTGTGCCTGCCTGTCTTCAGACATTGAAGAGTTGTCATTTTAGAAATTTCTGACTGTATTTGCAGAAAAAAAAAATGTTCTTTGCTTGCCTACTCCTATGCACATATATTTATTTTTTTTCCATCTCTTTAGCATATATTGGCCAGGTGACAAGTTCCTGTTTCTTTGCATACTTTAAATGTCTGCTAACTTTGAAGCTTAACTGAAAGAGATTGGAATCCCAACATTTTTTGAAAGCAATATTCAGAAAATGTTATTGCTCGTGTATGTGTGTTCATGCATGCAAGTCTCTCCCTAAATATATACGTATAGATTTGTGTGTGTATGTGTGTGTACGTATATGCATTTAAATAATGATAACCTTCAGGTTAATCATTTATCTGCCATGGCTTGAAAAAAATTTTGGCAGAAACTTGGAGAAATGAAAACCATTCCATTTTTATCCTCCAGTAATGAAGCCCCCAAATTACCATAAGCCTTGTTCTTTAAGTTCAGGGTAATGAGTCAGATTTTATTCATATTTTTTTGAAGGGTCGAGTGTGCGTCGGAAAGTCCCCTTTGTTTATTCATTGGCAAAGTCTATATAATTTCCTGCACGGTCGGCCGTTTATTTACAATCTCTCCAGTAGTATTTATTTAGGGTAAAAGACCACCTTGGTGGGAGTGGAGGAGAGCAGCACTCCTGTGCTCGGCGCATTACGCTTCCTCTTCTGTCCCATTTCAGCCCATGGAGCTCTTTTGACAGACAGCATAAAAAAAAATCTGCATAAGGAAAAGTAACTGACAGCTGGGGTCAGACTCTCTCTGTTTAATGACACTGCCAGTTACACATTTTGAATTGTTTAAATATGAGTCTACAGCTTCAACGATCATCATCTCACTGGTTCCACTTTTCATACCCAACAGCCAGGAAAGTGACACGTAATTACACACTTACTGATGGTATCGCCGGGGCCGATAATTAAAACTGCCACGGGAGGATTGCTATTGCTAGTCTACAGCTGGGATGTTGTCAAGAGGTAGAAACTCCAGCAGCTTTTAACGCTATCTTCTTACAGGTGGACCACGGGCGCCGGCAGTGGAGTAATAGAAAGGCCTCAGCACATCATTCACAATGTCTCGCACAAACGAAGAAAATCTATTAACAATCCAATAAGTGAAATACAAACACGCTGACCCAAGGGTTAAACTGTCTGAGTGGACGCAGTACCGTGCCGCATTGTTCTTTTTTGCCTTTTGGATGCATTTGCGGAAAGCCAGCGTAAGTGCTTCGCCACCTGTGCAGCACGAAGAGCCAGGCCAGGCAGCAGGGCCCAGTGCTGCTCCCGGCCGTGCCATGCCTAACCAACATGCAGACAGCAACGATGCGCCTTCTTGCATGGGCCCCATTTTGCCGGGTGGATTTTGCTGAATTACAGCCATTTGGGGCATTACACCAGGTACTCACCTATTGACTCAGAGAGGAGTCTCAGCAGCAATACGAAGCTGGGGACAGTAGCATGGCCAAGGCCACGGAGTTCTTGATGGACAGCTAGAATGTATGCCAGCGTTGCTACTGGTTTGGTGCTTGGCTTGAGAAAAGAGCTCTAGTTTTCCTCATTGTCTTCTATGATGACACAGGGATTAAAAAATGACCAAACCAGGTGGGAATTAATATTTGCTTTGTACTTTCTAGTAGGCTTGTTTCACATTTAAACAATGCATTTACCAAGCTTTTACTAAGAAGAATACAAAAAAAATAACGCTAAATTGGCAGCACCAATGTTCCCCGGGAACTGCCCCCACATCAGTCTGGGCAGTTACCCATTACTCTGGCACGAAACTGAAGTTGGAGTGAGCATCCCATAGAAATAACCAACCACCCAGCCCCCTGCATTTAAGTAGCATCTTTGGCACATTAATCAATATTTATTAAAACTTATCTTTCGATGTATAAAACAGGCTTTCAAAAGAGACAACCCTTTCTAACCTTTTCTTTCCACCCCTGTGACCATGCCTGGACAGAAATGCCCAACAATATCTCGTGGCAAAACCAACCAAGAAATGACTTTTGCTTCTGTATAATCACTTGATTAGCCATAGCAATACTTTCGGACACAATACAAAACCTCAGAGCTTAAAACATACACCCTAAACTGTGTGTACAGTTGGAAAACAAAAAACACAGTTCTTTTGGACAAAAAAGAGAGGAGGACTCCCATCATTAAGCTCTCCTGAAGGTCTTCTCCCTATCCAGTGGTGCCACCTGCAATGCAGAATTTCAGTCATGTTTGTTGACTCTTACCACAGCTTTTTCAAGCCCGTTCCATGCCAGCAGCCATACACAAACTCTAGGTGGCTTCTACCACAGAATGGTGTCTCGTTCTTAAAAGTACACAAGCTTTTGAGCCTTTGGGAATCAAGATCTTAAAAAAACAACTTTATTTCTCTGAGCTAATTATTTTATTCTTTTTAAGCATCAGCTTTGTCTATTTAACTTGGAGTACTTATAAAACATTTATACTAAAATCTTTGCTGGGAATTTCTGTGTTCCAGATCACTTTGGGTATTTTATAAAATCAAATTAATATAGAATCTTCAAAAATTCAAGTGTTATACAACATATTTAACTAGAAATTATGACAAAACTAGGCATAGAGTTCTCTCTGATTTGAATATTTGCCATTGAACTAGCCACAGAAGTCAAACTGTTATTGAATAACATTAATGTTAAGCACTGCAAAGTACTGAAAATCAACACATTTTTGCCAGAAATTTTCCCTCTGGTTCTGATGTTCAGTCTCTTATTTAATGACCAGCAAACTATCATAACAAAGTACCAGTAATATTCAAAGGAATAATCATTTGCTTGTTTCATGGAAGGCTCGTATCTACGATAAACCAGAATATAAATAATGTCTATTAAAGATTTTTCAATTACATGAACAAAATAGTATCCTAAAATAACCAGACAAGCTATGGTCAGATCATGTGTACTGCTATATGCTGATGGATTTATCTACAATATTTAACCTTTCCTGGAAATCTAGCATCTGAAATTCCATCCTGTTGAGATGCGTGGATGATTTACCATCAACTTCATCTATATCATCATTTCACTCAACACCACCTTTACTAATCAAACAACAAAAGCTGTCGTTTCCCGATCTGAAAGTCCTCTTCTCAATGTTTCGTTTGAAACCTGACTGATGAAAAACATTCTCCCTGAATCTTTGATTACAAAGCTATATTGGTTGTGGATACATGTTTTTCTGCAGAATGAATGAGGCTGTGCGCAGTTTTCCACTGCACAAGAACTGCAGGATGCCTGACTGCCTTCACACATGTAGGCAGCGCACAGAAACTGTGCAATGCTGAAAGCAGAGTGGATCCTGAATGGATCCACGTGGCTGATCTGAGCGCCTGGCTTTACCAAGTGCCTATCAGGGAAAGGAGAGATAGGACTGCTCACAGAGGAGCTTGGGGAGTCAGAACCCCCAAAGCTGACATCTGCATTTCATTGCAAAAGTGGTCACAAATGCACCCTCCCGTTGCACTATGAGCGCTTAGACAGAAAACATCTCGGCGAACAAATCCTTCTCAGTGTCACTTAAAGTTGCACAGCCCCACCAAATGCTTTAGGATCCCTGCCTGGTCCGTATAAAACCACAACGCCTCGGCCTCACCAAGAGGCAGCTCAAAACCAGCACTAACTTCAAAAGAGCAGGAGCTGATGTGCCCACATCACTGCAGGAGGAAAAGAGCACAGAGAGGGAAGGGAAGTACTGGTCAGTTCCAGTTGTTCTGCGTGCCATGGACTCCAAGGTAATTAATGATAGCGTATGCAGAGCTCAGAAATCTTGACAAATACTACCTGGAATTCTAACTGCAAGTTTTAAGAGAATGCAAGGAAAGCCATTTCAAAGTGGTATTTAATAATACTCTTCACTGGTGAAATTTGAAAACAGGAGCAGAAGTTTAAGAAAATACATTGTTGGGAAGCAGACACAGACAGGGGAAAAAAAACATCAACACAAAAGAGGAATGGGAAAGACTTACAGAGAGGAAGATCTATGTGCCAGAGACAGCATCTCGTGCCAGGCACAGATGGGAAACAAATTTTGGATCAGATCAGTCTCCAAAGCCACACTAGACAAGAAGAAGAGCTGAGGAGAGGCAGCTTTCAGATCTCTCATTTTGAGGACCATTAAAACTGAACAAAGTCCTCCAAGAAGCACTTCTGGCAGTGCCCTCTCCAGGTGCAGCAGGATGCTCTAGGCACAGTGTCACTGTACACAGAGTTCCCAGGTCACGGCACAGAGTAGCTCACCTGCTCCCAAACAGCCCAAAAAAGGGGGCTGCTCCATATGGAAATAGATGTGCACACACACTGTAACAGCCAGAACCACGTCAAATGCAAAGCAATGCGGTGCTGCTGGCTATTGCTTCCTCGGACCAGTGCCAATTTACAGGTCCTAATGATCCCTGTTTAAATGAAATCTGTGTTTTAAACTTTCTTCCTGAACCACACCAGTTCAACCACCTTTCTGTAATTCCAGCACGGAGCAGTCGCACGCTACAGAAAAGCCGATGTTTCTTCCAGTCAGGTTCATCTCGTGGCAGAGACCCCAAGCTGGACAGCTCAGCAGGGATGGAGCCAGGATGAAGCACGCAGTTGCTGGGTGAACTTCCACCCCAGGCCCTGCCAATACATCTTCATCTCAGCTGGCCCAGTATCGCTCCACCCGGCCCTGGAATCCTTCTGAGCAGCACTGGCAGTCATGCCCACCTGCACTGTGGTTTTTGTGGTATAACAGCACGGACACTACAATGAAGTTCCCAAATCCAAATTTCACTCGCGGATTGAGCCTCAGTTTGTACCCGGCCCCACAGAGGTGAGAATCTAATGTCGTGACCTCCGTGCCACCGCAGCTTTGCCATCGTTGCTAACGATGCTCCCCTCACTGCATGAGCCCGGGAGGGAGACTGGGCTGCCTCAGGGAGAGACTCACAGCCAACAGCAGCCTGTGCCAGCCCAGCTGCACGCTGCATCCAGCCCTGCAAACAGCCAACACAGCTTTTGGGGAACCCAGCGGGGCTGCAGAGAGCCGGCCCCAGCAGAACGTCCACCGTGGGTTTGCAGTTGCAGACAGCCACGCCGCACCGGCCCCAACAGCTGGGTTATGTGGCACAGCCCCTGCGTGCCCACACTGATCCTCACACAGCCGAGCACTGTTAGGGGGCATCCCAGGGATTACAGGAGCACCTCACACCCGGAAAGGTCGACTTCTGGATGCGCGCACGTGAAATCCGAGCGCTTAAAACTCAGCACATTTTCTGCTGTCTTAATATAACAATTATCCTCTAGCTTGTCCGTGGAGCTCAGCGGATGAGCAATAATAAACACAAGATCACCCTTCAGGCCATAAATATTGGCTGCTTTCCAATCCCTGGCTTAGAAGTGCCCCTCCAAGAGAACAGGTATTTCCGCGCGGCTGTCGGCTGTATCATAGCCACAATGTGCTAAACACTGCCGAAGGACGGGAGGATATTTTATTAGCTGATAAGCTGGACTACTATTCACTGAGGAAGAAGATTATCAAACAAATTACACTGAGAACCAATAATAGGGGAAAGGTTAATGATTTCTGTAAGTCACCGAATTCACCCGCCCCTGTAGTTTACTAAGAAAATTAGGGTTTCTTCCTGCTGAGCTTATGGGAACGCTTCACCCATATTTCAACCCTTCTTTCCTTGGAGATCTTTGACATCGTTGCCTTCTTGCCTGAGAATTTACATTAAGGACAATTATAAAACAAAAATATACCACCATTCAGGAAAATATACAACTTCTTATCAGAGGGCTGGGGATGTTCTTCTTGCCAGTCTACAGACATGGAGATTAAATTTCAGAGAGAGATTTATTTTGTGCTATTGTCCTGTTATTCACCAGAGGATTGTGCAATGCAAGTAATCTGATCAGAATAATGCATAGGGACATATTTCAGAAAACCAATAATTGTGGTAACGTTGAGCTCTGCAAGGTGCCAAAAGAAAGTCCAAAATCACTCTCACTCTTTTCCACAATTCCTTAATCGCGGCATCATAATGTGCTGCTCTGTTGTCCATTAAGGCCACAGGCTTGAAGTAATCAATGCCGGACATTTGGAGATTTATTGTAATTTTAGACCTGCAGCACTTTTGCAGGCTGAAAAGCAAAATTATGTTTTATAGGTGTGCCACAGCCTACATTTTACAGCTCTTACTCCTTTAGGCTGGCGTGGGGAGGGTTTCTCTTGTTGGCTCGAGGGTTTTTTCTCCTTTCACCTGAGTGCTGCAGGCTTTTTTATGATGTTAGGAAGCAGTTAAGGAAAACAACAGACAAAATTACTAAAACTGACTGTATTTAAATTCTGTTTACTCCCTTAACCTTCTGACTTACCTGTACAAAAAGTAATCTTTCGTAAACAAGTCCCAAACAAAATCATTGCCTATTTTACTTTCCTCAAGCCCTTGTGGAATAGGCAGAAATTGTAACGGGATCCTTCGGACCGTTTTTTATTCCGCTCATATTTGCAATGATTTTATAACTGATGCTAGGTTTGCCTCTCCACATTATCGCAATCACTGCATCCTGGGATTAAAAATCATTTAGGGCCCAACTCTTAAAGAAACTCCCCACGCAGCAGTATAATGAACACTGCTCCTTTTTATTGTCACTGGGTTTATTGGTATGCCAAAGAGCCTGTGATGCTCAACTCTCACTCTCAAAACAAAGGAGTGATCCACTTCCCCACACGGCTGTGGGGCAGAGACAGCACAAAAGGTTTCGGGGAAGGTACCTTCAGACCCCTGCATGGCAAACATGCCTCCAAAGTGGGGATGGGGCAAAAGTCTCATGTGCTCCAAGGCATTCATGGCTTTTCTTCCATTTTTGACTGCATTAGGACCTACTACCAGAAAACGAATAGCTCTTTCCCTAATCTGTATTTGGTTTAATCTGTTTAATGAGGAAGAGGGGCGATGCAACGAAGGAGCAACCTTCAGAGCCACCTGCATGCTGAATGCGGAGCAGCTGGTGCCAGCCCCTGGGTTCTGCTCCAGCCCAGATGCTGCAGGTGCTGCCAGATGTGGCTTTCAACTCACAACTGAGAAAACATCTTAGTTTGGGGCATCGCTTCCCCCTGCCCTCAACTTTCAGAGCGCTTTAAAAACTGCAAAAAGCCGTTCCGATTAACGATGACCGTAAGCACGCGCTTGCTCAGAACGAGCACCTCTAGGTGTTTCCGTGGGCTCACGCAAACAGGGCAGTTGGCATTTGATGGTCTGAAACATGGGGTGATGGACATGCCGAGACTAGCTCATCACAAAGCATGCCAAAGAAAGACTATAACCCGACATTTTAGCAAGTACTGTGTCAACATGCAGACCCTTACTTCTAATAACACCTCTCAGCCAAGTGGATCTCTAATCCATACGAATAAGGATTCCCTACCGACCACTGAAATATTAGAATTCGTGTGAAATATAGCAGTGCTGGCACAAAAAATAAATATGTGAGTCCTTGTTAGGAAGCAGAGTGCAGAAAATATATTTGATTAATGTATTTTAGAGGGGTGAATTATAGCCCAGCCATGCTGAAATGTGACCAGACACTTTGAAACTGTCGCTGGATCCTGTTAGAGAGCACAAATGGTCACGTTTTACGTTTCATGGGAAAGGCAGGCACTCCAACCAGCAAACTTACTGAGAAAATATGTTACCAGCTGAACAGCAAGCACTGCTCCCTGCAGCCGCTCCTGTTTCTGCAGAAGACCTTGCTGCCATTACCCACCCAGCAAAAGGGTCCGCTCATTTCCACAGAGGGACATAATCTCAGTTCAAGCTACAGATCTCCCAAGCCAACCAGAAACAGACTAGAAATTGCTATTGAATAACCTACAAAGAAAAGATCTTGAGAAATTGCACGCGTGAGTAGCAAAACGTGATAGCTATGTCACAAAGATGAGAACACCAGGTCGAACAGACCCAGCTGAAAACTGATATTCTCAAAACAGAATGCAAAAGCCTCCAAAACCAAAGCCAAGCCATGAGGTCTCTGTTCTCAGACCGACCTGCAGGCACTGATCTCACACTGCTACAGGGAAGGGGGAAGCAGCCATTGATTTCAATGAGTATGAGATCAAGACCATAATGCTTATAGCAGCCATACACATCAGTGTAAACCTATTTGTTACAGAACCTAAGGGCACATTTCATGTATGGCTGGGAGGAAAACTCACTCACAATGGAGGGCAGGAGTGTTCATGTAGAATTTATACTACAAAAGAAAAAGGAAAAACTTTCCTCTATGCTTCCATGTGAATTCATCAATTTAACTTACACTTAAATGGAAAATCGCTATACAGAGACCATAAAAACGTATTATGTTATCAATTGAATGGTTTACACTGCTGGCAAGCTCAGGGAAAACATACCTTTTCACTATCACCAGCCTGAGTGAATCGCATTATGAAGGATCCCATATATATCTTTAACTTTTGTACACAGCAATTCTCTTCACATGTGCTCTCCTTACCTTAAATCAAGTGAGTGATGAGAAGAAGGATGAGCGAAGGTAGAGAAAGGAAGAAGATGTAAAGAAAAAGAAAAGCTGCGGAGGAAAATAAAGAGAAAATAAAGTTAGGGATGAAGAAGAGACGAAAATGGAAAATAGAGCAAGAAAAGGGCAAGGTGCTTCTCAGAGACCAGGATAACAAATGCATCTCAATAAAGGCGAGTTGCTCTAAAAGGAAAACAATTCACACATCTTTGCTTTCTAACGTATTTTCTAGTTCCACAATGCCAGGAGGCAGAAGGGCAAGAAGAGACCAGAAAGCAGGGAAAAGGAGATGTGGTGTTGGGTCATGCCTTGGCTTAGCCAAATATTTTCTGCAATAAATCCAGTATCGATTAGCGCTAAGAGGCAAAGTTTTATGCCTGTCTCCCTTCTGCAGGTGCCCCAGGCAGTGGATGATGGTGCTGGGGGGCACAGCAAAGCAGTAAAGACTGCTTAAAAGGACTTTCGAGGGTCCTCCCACCATTTTGCTTTCTCAGACATTTATGGTGGGGCCCACATGGAGCATGTTGTTGTGTAATATGGCTGTGCATCTTTCTGAGGTGAATACAACAGAGCACAAGCTCTGCGTGTTATTTCATTCCGCTCCGTCCATCTGCCCCATCTCAGTCAATAGAGCCGTACATCACTGCTTGGATGTTATGCTGACTCAGATTCCTGCCAAAAACCCCCATAATTAGTAGAAGTGATGGTGATGCGCAGCATCCCCAAGAGAGAGAGTGCTTGGACAGTGCACATGGCCCTTGGTATGAAGGCATTTCCCCAGACTCGTATCTCTCCCATGAGCTGGCGGGCTCCAAGACCCTCGGTGTGTCAGGTTTCAAACCACTCTGACAATTTTTATAGCAGGAAAGTGCAAAGGGAGCAATGAAACTCTCCCCCTGCTGCTGCACCCCAGGTAGGAGAGGAACAGAGGCCGCCTCAGTGCTCTCCCAGCTCCCATCCCTTGTGGTCCCCCTGCCTCTCCCCTCCTCCTTCATTACAAAGTTCCACTAAGGCAAGGAGCACACCTTCCTCTTAACCTAACCACAGGAAAAAAATAATATGGAAGATTTGGAAAGCGCAGTGGTTTTTGTTTTCATTCCTTTGTGCAAAGTTTGGTGTCCTTTACCCACGAACAATCCAAAAGCAAAATGATTTTACCTGTATTTCTCTTGTATTCTTCTTCCCTTCCCCCCACAGGGCTGTGCAGTGATTATTGAACAACTCTATCACTGGGATTACTGATGTTAATCAAGACCACACAATCACATTAGACACAAGTTTCTGTAGGAACTATCCTGAAGAATATAAATTAATGATGGAGATTGTTCTGGACTGCTGGCTGCAGCGTTGTTACTGCTGGTTAAAAAACCAGCACCGTGCAAATCCCAGGAGCTCCCAGAACGATGACGGGAACAATCACAGGAAGGCTGAAAATCTATTTATTAATGAAATATAAAGAGATTGGTAGACAACAATTATACCTTAGGAGGAAGCACAAAAGAGAAGATGTGATGCAGTATAACACGTACTCATCAGCACAGATGAGCCAGATCAAGGGCTTCTGACTCAAAGCACATAATCAATTAACGGCTCACACATTCAAGCGGATGAAAAGAAGTTTTGTGGCGATCAA
Organism: Numida meleagris; assembly: GCF_002078875.1. NCBI lineage: Eukaryota > Metazoa > Chordata > Aves > Galliformes > Numididae > Numida > Numida meleagris. The sequence continues at coordinate 1,558,170 of NC_034413.1, read as the reverse complement.
CCTGAAACTCAGACAAGCAAACATCGCTAGGATCAACGTGGTAGTGATATTCGAGTACGGGGTAGATGTTTCTGTATCACAGAGCAGTAGCAGCACCAGTTTCTGGAAGGGATGCTGCACATCAGCATTCTGGCCACAAGCCCATCTCCGACACTGTAACCAGAGTAAGTTTTAGAGAGGAGATAATTCCCAAAACGTTTACTTCTTATGCCAGCAGTGGGCACAGCAGGATTCGGCACACAGGACCCGGTGAGCAAGGCTGGTCTGATGGCACTACAGTCTGATGAAGGATCTCACAGACACTTTTACTGTGCGACCACATCTCTGCATTTTATGAAACTCTTGCTGTCCTACAACGACGTGCTAAAATCACATCAAAAAACAACAGTAATTGGCTTGAAGCCTCTGCTTATAATTATGACCCTCCTAACTTCGTTGACCTCAGAACTCCTTCTGGTGGTAAAACTATGTGGCAGCATCGGAAACCAGTGTGCCTGGGGCTTTATTCAACCCAAGCTGCCTGAAGAAGAACCACATAAAAACGTTGTTAAAATAAACTTGGGGAGACAGAGACCCGGTGTAAACCAAGTGTAAACTCTGAGTGGATTTTTACTACAGGCCCATAAACCTCTGAAAATAAAAGTTTGTTGGGGAAATCAAGAGACATCTATCATGGGAACGCCGGGTGCTCCCACGCCTTGCAGGTACCAACTCCCCCTGCAAATCTCTCCTCCTTTTCCAAAGCCGTGCCCATAAATGATGCTCCTGAAAGCGAGCTGCTGCCTCCTCTATCGCAGAGTTATTTTGGTGCTGGCACCCATCTAGTCACACACTTCTACAACCCAGACACTGCCACTCCTCCACTCCTTCTCCCACACCCCTCAGGAAAACCCACAGAGAAGACACAGCTTTTGTTGGTGCGTCAAGGTCCCCAAATTGCTACTAATTGTAACACTTGTAATTATTTCTAGCTTTTCATTTGTATAACTGCTACTCACAGCTCTGTTGACCAGAGGGAAACTTGAATCCCAAACGTGCCTAAGTGTCAAAATTGCTATTATACTTCCAGACAAAAAAAAAAAAAAAGGCTTTTAGGAACTTGTAAAGTTTACCTATTGAAAATTAGAAATTAATATTTATTGTCAGATTTCCATCAGAGATTGAAACCTTTTTATTTAACTGTGGCTGGAAGTGTAAATTATTCAAATGTTTACATTTGAATGTCGCTGCACTCTAATGATTCCATTTTCTGCAGTGCATTAGTGGTAAGATAATGAAAAGCCTCATCGGCGTGTTAAGCAAACAGCCAACTACCACTTCTCCAACAGCAGAGGCCCGCGACAGGGTGACACCAGGCAAGGCTACGTGGACAGTGCAGCAACTGCCCTTAATTGTAGCATCCGCACGGGCATTGAAAATCTGCATTAAAAACCACATGGGCTTCAGCTCAACTACCAACAGTATTACGCAGCTATGAAGGCAAGAGGCACACTTGGAGTCTTCTTCATCTGCTTGCTTGTTTTGTATATATACATAAAGAGATAACATATAAATACATATATTTATTACATAGACACACATATGAGGACATATGTGAAAGCGATGTCTCCTATTTCATGACATTGGCTCACAGCACCAGAGGTGGATGTTGGTGGGATGGCAGTAGAGGTTGAGCCTTCCCATTGATATTCCATTGCATTTTGTTGCTGTGCGACAGATAGCAGCAGAAGGGCAGTCTGAGAGAGCGGCATCTGATGGGGAAGTGCATTAACACAAAGGTGTGGAACTCAAATCCTCCATACTGAAAAAAATGGGACCCGTTAACATTCATTGCTGCATGTTGATGGAGACCAAACAGCGGATGTGAATGCAGTGAGGGGTGGGTGCCACGTGGATAAGCCACGTGCGGAATGGCTACGTGCAGCTGTCACACCATGAAATGAAGAGCACCTCAATCAGCCCGTCTATGCAAATCAACTGTTGGTGGTGACTATAGTGAAAAAATACTGTTTTGCAGCTGGGAATTAGTCAAATAATGGTTTTGTGCTCTTTGTATCTGGTGTAGTTTCCATGGAAATGAACAGGAGGCATTACTTTTAGAGTGACCTATGTATTGAGGAGATGAAGAAGTCAGGAGGAGAAAGCAGCAAAGTTCAGAAATTTTCAGCACTAGTCTTTTTTCTCCACTTCCGAAACAACAAAAAAAAAAATATTCATCACCGCTCTTCTGCAGAAGACTTCTAGGAGTCTCTGCCTAGCTTGTTCTCAGCCTTTTATGAGAAAGGACAGCAGCTCTCCTCCCTCAGAACAACGCTGTGGAACAGGACAGGAGGCATCAGCAAGGCCCCAGGGCATGGGCAGGTGCCAGCCTGGAGAGGAACAACCCCTCTGCCCTGGCACCCTCTAATATTTTCTGCCCTAACTGAGATTGTTCAGAACTACAGCAGTCGCATTCAGTGGTTAACTTTTTCCCTCTCCCCAGGGTTTCCATGGGATATCCTGTTCATGTGCCCAGAGCCCAGTATACAGGTGACCAGAGTTTCTCATACTTAAAGAAAAAAAATCGCACACAAGGAAAAAAAAAACGTTTTTTTAAACTATTAAGACAATTTTTTTCCTACCTCATAAAGAACCAAAAAGGGGCACCAGCCCAATTTTCCCACCATTGCAGCCTCCATTCCAGCCCTCACCTGTGTCACTTCTGTTACGCACAGTCCAAAGCACTGCAGCTGCCCTTGTATTTTCTGCCAGTATAATTTTTTAAATACACAAATATTATACTCCAGGGCATGTTTTCCTGGGCCAACAATACATGCCTCACTTTTATTGTGAGGCACAAGCCCTTCAGTTTCATGTCTTTTGACCTCCCAAGAAATGTATTAATGACCCTATAAAGCACTCTCTGGCACGAATTCATATTAATACAATATAGCTCTTTGTTTTTATATTACATAGTAAAAGGGGGAAGAGAAGAAAAAAAGACAGTTGTTTCAATATCCTTCCACCACAAAACATAGTTCAGAGGGGGAAAAAAAACAGCAGTGATCTGAAGAGAGATAGCTGACGTTATTCAAGCTGTGTTTTGGCCACACTTAATTCTGCTTCTGCTTCTTTCTCCACTACCCCCAGTCTTTCTCCACTACCCACAGTGCCTCTGTGTTGTTATGCAAAAATGATTGCAAAAAAATAAAAAAAAACACTAGGAAAAAATAGCTTCTGCTATATTATCTCAATTATAATTTTTTTCCAAAACAATTTAAATGAGTTCACTACTTCGGGCTCCTCCCAGATCCCGGTCAGCAAGCACACGGGGACCAAGTGTTGCCACAACTGGTTCATCATACTTCCTGCACTCACACTAAGGATAAATAATTTATTAAATATTGGTGTAGTACCAATAGTATACTTTTTGCATTTTGATATAGGGGCTACATTAAAAACCTTATCAAAAACTCGTATCGAATATATCCATGCCATTATCAGACTCATGTGCACAGCAGACATCAATACACATCACCCACTGCTGCGGGCCAAACAAGCTCAGCCAGGAAGACAATCTGCTGCCAGATAAGCCTAAATAAAAGATAGAATACATCTTAACTAACCTTTCAATTAAATCACATACTGGATAAAACCAAACCTGAAACTCCAAACGAGTGGGCCAAAGGACAACGCTGATTTCTGGAGTAGACCACAGCGCTCTGAAACCACAAAACAACCAGAGAAATTAATTTTTACTGCCTACAAGACAAAGTAAATCCTCATTTCAGCCATAATGTCCTCAGCCTGTACATGAGAAAGGAGAGCGAATCTGCTCTTAACTCCTACTTAAGTCTGGGAACTTTTCTTCTTACTTTGAAGGGAAAAACATCACAGCTCATAAAACGTCTGTTCTTTTTGTTGCAGCAGAACTACTTTTTCCCTTCTAACATTTCCAAAGAACGCTTCAAATTTAATAGAAGCAAGTTGGCCAACAACTCTATCAAAGGGAAGTCTCCCAGCTCCAAATTCTGATAAAGCAGAGAAACCCTCACCAAAAAAATAATCCAAAACACTCTGTAAAATCCGAGCACATAGCAGGGGTAGGGCCTTTGCCAGTTTTTTTTTTTTTGTTAACTTCCTAGCAGAATCTGAACTTTTGTTTCTCTTTGATATTTGAGACAGAATAGATGGAAATATTCATAATTAATAATGACTAAACCAAAATTTTATTCCTTTTATTAATTTTTAAATTTAGAAAAAAAATATTAAAAAACATGAAGCTGAAGTTATTTGGCAAGCTCCTTGCAATGCACATAAATAAATCTCTTTCAGTAAGTCTCTAAGGGTTTTCAGGCAAAACTTTGTGAATGCCAAGGAGGAAATCTAAAAACAATTTCTGGCTTGTTTGCTGAGCCAAAAAAGTGGACATCATGTCCAAAGTACAATTTGAAATATTGTTTTTTGTACTAAAGAATGAAGTGATGCATGTTTTCAGATCAGGACTGTCTAAGGAGTTTTCCAGTGTCGCAAGCAGTTTAACTCTTAACACCCACCTCACTCTGGGGCTTTTCTTGCAGCTCTTTGGATGGAGCAGTGGGCTGTAAGGCAGACTGGTTTGTTTCTTAGCCTTTGGGAAGAAAAGCATTTAGTCAAATTTACTCCAGCTAAGTAATATAGTTTCATTTTTGGAAAGGTATCAGAGGTCCCATGGCATTTCACCAGTAACCTGGCACAAGTTAACATCCACAGGAGAGCCCTCACACTGGATCCAGATCCTAACTCTGGAAATTGCCTTCTGGAGCATGAACGAGGCCCCATTCAGAGTAAGCTGAGAAAGCAGTGAGAAAACAGCTCTGAGCTGAAGACCTGCAGTGTGTTTACACATGGGGCAAGTTTGGAAACAATCAAGAAAGGCTTTGCAAATACAAATCTGTCCTCGCTGCAGATCCCTGGAGCAAAGCCACCAGTTCAGGCACTTAATGGAACTCCTGATGAGGTTGATCTGCTTTTCTTTTGCTTTGCATGGGTAATACACTGAGGACTTGGCTCTTCTCAGTGGCATGCAGCAATAGGACAAGGAGCAAAGGCCAAAAATGTGCACGTAGGAAGTTCTGTACTAACATGAGGAAGAACTTAGTTATGGTATGGGTGACAGAGCACTGGAACAGGCCGCCCAGGGAGGTTGTGGAGTCTCTTTCTATGGAGATATTCAAGATCCATCTGGATGCCTAGCTGTGCAGCCTGTTGTAGGGTACCTGCTTTAGCAGGGGGGTTGGACTCTATGATCACTTCAGGTCCCTTCCAACCACCCCTGCAACTCCATGGTTTCTACACTGATCAGCACACCCTGCCAGTGGTTGAATGCCTGTAACCCCCATTTCCTTCAAAAATTAATGGATGGTAGACCTGGCACATACAAGTTTTGCTGCCACAACTTCATGTGCCATCAGATACGTGCTCCTGCTTTGTAGGAGTTCATGGCTTATACCCTACCACCAGCTTCTTACAGTAATTCTTCTTCTCTACTGACAATGCCTTACACATTGTCTCTCAGACACCCTGTAAAACATATAGAAAAACAAAGTTCCCATGAGCTTCCTTACCAAAATTTTGCAAAATCTAAACTTTACATGTAAGGTTATAACACGCTTTTGTAAAAGAAAACCTTTGTGAGCTTTCTACCACATATGGTACCAAACACTGTTGGAATAGCTATGCTAGAGAGTTCCCCAAATTAAGGATAAATTTCGTTAATAATCCATTGATCATTGTTTTTAATGAAGATTCACTGTTTTGTTTTACTTTATGACAAGTTTCAGTTGCAAACAAAGCAGAAATGAATTTCATAACACGGTACCATCTGGATTTGCACCGTTCCTGGAACTTTTCTTTTTAGCCCATTTACCCCAAGCACAAACACGAGGGGAACTCCAACAGGAAGGAGTCAGGGGCAGTCATAATACACGGAAAGGAGATCACCGCTCCCAGTGTCTAAGTGTCATCTCCTACATCATTTTCAGCAATATCTGACCCAAAAACCATGCAGAATAAAACTAAATACTTTTAGGAATGCCTCTCCCTGTGCTACCATCTCCTCTGATGCAGAAGAGTAGCAGTTTCTTGAACATAAATAAAAAATTAATAGGCTTTTTCCCTTGCACAGTAAGCAGTAGTTCTAAGAGGGACATACTTGCTGGAGTCATATAAAGACTACTCAACAATCCACATGTATTGGTTTCTGCAGCTTCAAGCCCCACAAAAACTTCATATCCTCAAGCAAAAATCAACAGAATCAACACATTCTGTGCTTAAAGTTTGCTTCAACACTGAGATTTCTAACTACTGCCATCAACAGCACCAATGAGGATTTATGTAGAGCAGATATATTAATTCTTTCCTCCCTATGATTAAAATTATTGCACGACTCACTGAAAGACTAAGAGTTGTGACTTTTAAATTCCTGTAGACATCAGCTTCTGGTACACTGTTCTTTTATGCATCGTGTCACTTTCCAGTTGCCTTTTATTGGAAATGAATGTAACACAGTCATATACACCAGCTAAAAATTCAACCTTTAATATTCTTTCACCGTAGCTGGTTTTCAGGAGAGTGATTCCTGGGGAAAAAAAAAAGGTGTATTTTTGAAAAGGGCGCACATTTGTATTGCCCAGCTTGTAAGATGGCATATTAAAAATCCCTGCAAATGTCTCTCCGCTGACACTAACAACTTAAAAACCTTCTCTGAGATGATTGTGTGTCAGAATGTAAACCAGAATCCTCTGAGCCTCTGCTCTCAGCTTCCTACTACTGAAATTATTAAAATCTGAATCTCTTCATCAGTGATCCTGATTTCTTTCAATCACTGGGATTAGTCAAGCTTATTTCTAACAGAAACCTTAAGTTACGGTTCAGGAGCCATATATGATCGCATCGATACCGGTGGGTTATACCCTATGTACACAGCAATCATCTAATCAAAACAAGGAGCCACTAAATATTTGGAGGTAATGGGAAAAAAATCATTCACGTTGCAATCAAAGGCCCAATTATTTACTCAGAAGACAGAACTAATTACTTTACATTGATCTACAGCATATTTTGCCTAAAATTCTGCAGTCCTCTGAAAACTTAGTGAAAACAAAATACTACTACTTTTTTTTTTTTTTTTCCACCTTCAGGCTTTTCCCCAAGTTGCAAATCCCACGAATTCGTTGTGATGCAAATAAAAAGTTGCATCTTTCTGGTTCATTCATTCATCATCACCGAGAGATACATTTTTGCTATGAGATAGCATGAGACTTTGAAAAGATTTGTTACTGCGGAAGGTAAGATACTTCATGCCCATACTGACAAGCTCAGCTCTTAAAACAGTTTCCATAAAAGCCAACTGTGGCAGAGGGTAGAGCATGGATATCACTGTGACCAAACTGCACCTGCTGCCAGGTCGTTGGATAAACAGAACTAGTTCATGTTATTGGCATAATCCCTAGGAATCTGAAACCAGGTATGACATGCACAGAATAACACAAACGTACACACTCAATTTATCTTCGTGCAAGGAAAAACCTGGGAGCATAGGTACTGCTGTCACAGAAAGAAGAGGCTTATTAAAAAACATTAGAGGAGTTGTACAGGAAGCAAGCCGAAGACTTTTGTTCAAACTTAAATGCTGTCAAGTAATTATTTTCCACTTCAATGTTACAAATTCCTTTTACGCGTAAGTATGTGCTTTCCAATAAGAAACACAGGTTCATTTCAGAGCAAAATGCAGAAAATAAATCTCAGCTACTGGATTTAGGCATTTACAGAATTATTAAGGTTGGAGAAGACCTCTCAGACCCCCATGTCCAACCTCACCCACCCCCACTGTGCCCACTGCCCACATCCCTCAGTGCCACATCCCCTCAGGTCTGAACACACCCAGGGACAGTGACCCCACCACCCCTGGGATGCTGTCCTGGTGCCAAGCCACTCATTGGGAGAAGAAATTTTCCCCTAAAATCCAACCTGAACCTCCCCTAGTGCAACATGAGAACATCACCTCTCATCCTATCACTAGCTATTTGTTTCCCATGGCACTACAAACTTCTTAGCCAAGAGTTGCATGAGATATCCGCTACTTACATTTTCAGGACATAATATTTCTCCCAGCAAATCAAAATCCTTTCTACAGATTTTTTATTATTTCAAGCAATTCATAGCAATCTTATGCGATACCGGTGTGGCGAAGCTACCTAAAGTAGCGCATGATTAGAGCATCCTCTCTTGGGAGAGCACAAGAAGCATAACGAGCTCACATCTCTCAAGCTCGCAAAGAAGCGGATGGCTGCTGGTGTCCTATGGGGCTCCACAGAGCTGCAGGTGTGCCCACCCAGCCCTGCAGCCTCGCCAAGGATATGAGAACCCTGTGACCTCACAACATCATCTGGGGGAGATTCGAGTCAAAAAGAGCCAGAAACGGAAATATTAGGGACGAGTTAATGAGCAATCTGAAAAAAAAAATTCTAAAAAAAACACTCATCAAGAGCATCACCTAAGCAGTGCCCACAAGGAAGGACTTCTGTGAGGGCTCTCCCAGAAAAAAAGAAATAAAATAAAGGGGGAGGGAATCAAAGTTTGGG